>NW_019394343.1:0-177424 GCF_000612105.2 Orussus abietinus | reverse complement strand
AGGGCAGCACACGGTGCGATCGCGCGACCCTGCACGTGAGCAATCTCCCAACTCATCTCTGTCTCTGGTGCTGTTGGCATCTCTATTTCTATAAGCTCTATGCTCTTTTCATTTTCAATTCGCGATCACTTCACGGTCCGGGGGTAATCCGAGAGCTGTTCCTTTTTTCGACTTCTGCAGTAGTTCGTTGACATTGGGTGACATATCACCAGGGTTGACCAGGGTGTATGAGAGAAGAAACATCGTAATCCGAAGCGAAAGATGTCAAAACCCTGCGAGAGGCAGAGTTACGCGCAGACCTACAAGCTGGTCGTCGTAGGTGGAGGAGGTGTAGGAAAGTCTGCGATTACAATACAATTTATTCAGGTAAGGCATTCGGCGAAAGAGATCAAGAAATTTTATGGTTTTAAAACTAGTCTTATGAAGGGGCGTAATCATTTCCCGATGTCGACACAAGCCTTTTTCATAGCTCTTTAAATAGTTGGACTACTACCACTTGAGAAATACGGAGTCTGCGTCTGTCATAAATTTCACAACGCTACTTTCCGCTGATCGCGTGGGTGGTATGGTACGGCAACAATCGAGATCGACGAATAAGCAACCGACGTGTTGCGTTATTTCATTATGCAAGAGTGATGTTTTCTAATTGCAGCAAAGACTGCTTTTTTTTTCAAGCGGTAGTCAATTCTAGCAGCCACTCATTTATTTTCTATTTTTGTGGTCCATATTTGATAGATAAGGCAGGAGGAACTACAAGATGTAGATCTACTTTGAGAACAAATTTTTATTTGGAACGGTGCGTTTACTTAAGCGCTATATTTATCCACGTCAGACCCTGCCAGATGTACCGAAAAAGTCTCTGTATACGTTTCACAGGGTCTTAGACATTCAGTATTTAAGAGGGTGTTAACGTATGTTTATCAGGTATATTTGGATTTCAGAGTTATTTTGTTACCGATTATGATCCTACAATTGAAGATTCTTATACCAAACAGTGTGTCATTGACGATGTACCTGCTAAACTTGACAGTGAGTAATGTTGTAACGTTGTAAAATCTATTATTGCCCTTTTTTTATATGCATTTCCAAATAGCAATTCCCAATTTCATATTTATTATACATATTAATAGTTTTAGTTTAAAAGAAATTATATTTCCTTTGAATAAATGTCATAAAAAATTATGAAAAGTATTTGTAGATTGCAATTATTTATCATACTTCTTAATGCCTAAAGTGATCTTGCACCTGTTGTAAAACCTTGCTATTAAATTATGTCATTTGGAAAATATGCAATCGTGCAAACTCTCTGACATATTTTCAATTACAGTCTTGGATACTGCTGGTCAAGAGGAATTTAGTGCTATGCGAGAACAATACATGAGAAGTGGGGAAGGATTTTTGCTTGTGTTTTCTGTGACGGATCGTTCTTCTTTCGATGAAATGGTTAAATTTCACAGACAAATTCTTAGGGTAAAGGATCGTGACGAATTCCCTATGTTATTGGTTGGCAATAAAGCTGATCTTGATCACCAAAGAGCTGTAAGGAAAACACTAATAATATAATGTCATAGCAGCTGGAATGATAGAAATGAAAATTATTCATGTAAATTGTAGGTCTCGGTAGAAGAAGCTCAAAATTTGGCAAGACAATTGAGGATTCCATACATTGAGTGCAGTGCCAAGTTACGAATGAACGTGGACCAAGCTTTTCATGAATTAGTACGCATTGTACGGAAATTCCAGTTGTCTGAGAGGCCGCCTTTGAAACCAAATTACAAGAAAAATAAGAAGAAATGTTGTATGTTATAACGCCTTTGCTGTTTTTGTTTACAAAAAACAGTGTAAGGCATAAATAAGTATAGTAGAGGACAATTTTTTATGGTAATGAATACGAGAAGTAATTTATAATTATTTTATGACGTGGCAACATACTTGTATTTTGGATCTAAATTACTATCATGTTATATAAAAACAAGGTTAGAGCCACAGAAGAGAGTTATTGCGTTCCAAGTACGTCAAATTAGTTTTCTATTTTCAGAAAATGAATTTGACTTCGGATGGACTTATTACCATAAAAAACTGGAACTACGAAACACTATTGAACACGATTTATAAAACGCACGAGCTTTACAAGTTCGATAAATTTCACAGGGATTGCACAACGAGTGTCTATGAATTTTTAAAGTGTAATTGCATTCTTTTAAATTTTTCCGTATGTACAGCTCCCTGAATTTGTAGAAATTTTTGTAAAGAAAAATCGACGAGCGAATTTATTGGGAGTCGGTACAATCAGAGTTTTAATATTTTTATATAATGTTTACTTAGGGAAGTACAATCATATACTGAAATTCGATTTTTTCCTCAAAAATCATGCAACAAAAGAAGGGAGTATCGAGAATTAACCCTAGTAGTCATTAAAATAACACAATAACATTCTATTAGATGCCCAGTGCTATTTTAATGTGTTCTTAACTCGTACAACATTTTACAATAGAGACTTTTATATACATACATATTTATGTATTTACACTTGTCAGTGGTATATGTGTAGTGTCAGGAGAGACCTTTAAATAATATTTCTGAACGGACACGAGTGCTAATATTAAGCCCAATTGGTATTTAATATTTTGATATTTTCCTGTGTTTTTCGTACATTGGTAACCGTTGATTATATTCTTGTAACAGTTGATACAATGCGATTCAACTATACAAGGCACCCGTACTCGGTAGTCTGAATGTATCGCGCAAAGTGGTCTCCCAACACCGTTCATATGAATCAGTCAGATTAAGTCGGTGAAGACTTACAGAAATCTTTGATGAGGAGAAGCAAGCACATGAGTCAGTATCAATAATGCTTACAATAAGACCTATATTTTCTACTTTTATAAATATATTATTCGTAAGTACAGGACGCTCGTAACATTCTAATTTATTTGTAGTGCCACATGATTATCAACATACGCACCTACACGATGAAATATGTGATGTTTTAGAAAGCCAATAACTCTGCTCCGCTGTTTGACTTATGTGCTGTTCTCGTTCATATGCGTGCACGCAGATTGCGGCGTCTTAAATAACGTTTTACAATAGAACGTAACCTTCTATTTAATTACCGTGAATTAATAGTAGTTCGTAATTGACCGTTTTATTTAATACGTTAATACTTTCATCTTGACGGAGTCTCGATGAAAGACAGGATTGCTTTCACGTAAATACATATGATTCGAGTGATCCTCTGAGAGTCGGTGGTTTATTACATACGTACGCACATTACAAGGTACTTGACAATTGTCATACAAAATAGACTTATTCAAGAAGAGGAAAACTCTTGTAATTGCGAGGATTTGCATGAATTGTATGTAGCTACATAACCAGGTGCAATTCGCTCGACGCGGCAGGAAGTTTACTGATTAATCGCTAAATTGATAAGAAATGAGGACAAATCAGATGTCAGGGATCTCCGAAAGTGCCAATCGTATTCCAACAAGTTCTTATTAACACTGTTTTATTGTAAATTGTGCGTACTCTTTATATTCGAGCATTACTCTATTTTTGCACAACGTTGAATGGGTTTTGCTTTTGTTTAACCATTCTGTCGTGCGAAGCTTTTTCGGTGTACATATGTACAGAAAAATATCATGGCTTTTTGTGAAGCTGGCAGTGTGAAGCAGGGCTTGAAGATTTTACGCAAGGGACGCCATTAGGTCTGATTTTTGGTCCTCTGTAAAATGGCTGCCTTTCGATTCGCAAACTTCGTATTTTATTATGGCATCCGTTGTACGGCCTTCCGTCGGTATTCGCTGTCACGTGTACATGACGGTAACATTTTTGAACGAGTATACGCTAAAATGTTGAATGAGGTCCCAGAGTAAACACCTATACCAGCAGCGATTAGAAAGTTATTAGTGCAATGAAACTGTTAACGATTGACGAAGTAAAGGATCCTAATCTGTTGCGACTACCTTTTATTCATAAAAGTATTCATTGTAACATTGATCTAATAAATGCGTTACGTTCATACAAATTGTAACGAATCCCATGGATTTGAAGACCTTCACTAATCGTCCAGGTGTAAATATATATATATAGTTTGAGCTGTAATTTTGAGAATATTTTATTTAATTTTGATGTGTACGTAGTGTATCTATAATTATGTGGAAGGTAGACTGTCAGATGCATTGTTATTTTGAAAATTTGATTAGCTATCTGCGCATTATGTTCGAAAAATTTATATGCTATAAATAGATTTTCATCTTGATTGTACACACTTGATAGAAACTACAAAGGTTTTGTGCTTCTCTTGTTAAAATTGCTTCTTGTCAGCACATATTAAAACAGTATTTAATTTATATTTAAAAGTTCCGTTTACCCAACGTTTAACGTGGCGTCGATAAAAATTGGTCAGTTTCATGACATTTCCTTTTTCCAACTCCATAGCTCAATATCCGGAAACAACATTGACAGAATGATAATATTTTTATCTTTGCATTCGGAGAAAGTACGATTTACTGACTTTTCTATGAATATGCTTATAGTAGACTAAAGGTACATACGTGGGGTAACAACTAAGATGATTAGTTTTGGATATTACACTTTACAAGACATTGTTACTAAAAAAAAAGTGGACAAGTAATTTATCTACTTTTACTCTCGCGGTAGCATATCATTCCCGCGTGTAGAATATTGTCATTCACGCAATGCTTTTAATTTACGTGGTAGTGCAGCAAGTAATGACAAACGATAGAAACACAGAAATATCTCCGTTAAAGGGCAGTACATTAAATAATCTCTAAAATTACACGTTGGACTTTAACGAAGCCATCCGATATTTGCTTTAGTGGTCCTTTCAGCCCCAGGCGTTACTTTATGTCGTATCGTTTTTATCTTAAGGTGAAGTGAAACACGTCGAGGAATTTGATCGACGTTGGTAAAGAAGATTTTTCTAAATACCTACGTCGTCGACGTTCGTTTTTATATTGACAGCTGTATCGAATTATATTGGGCATTGTACTAAATGGCATACTCCACCTGTCGTTTTTGTACAATTATAAAGAAATCAAAGTAAAACTCCAGAAATCCTCTGGATTCGTGGTTTCTGAGGCCCTAATCGACTGCAGAGGGACCCCCTCCGCCATCTATGATTTCTTTGTCAGCTAAATTTTCACTTCGAGACCTCGTATTACCATCGTTTTAGCATAGCAGCGCATAAGACACTTTTTTTTCTCTTTATCCCGTTCAAATACGAGTTTTTCGATTACCAGAGCATTTTGAATTGTCGTACAATTGTCTTGAAACTTTCGTTTCTCATATTAGAGCCTTGAATCATTGGATATCGATCGAAATATGAGAGCTCGACGCCCTTTTGATTCTGGTCTGGGTTAAGTTAAGAAATTTGTTTTCAAAAATCCAAATTTTGAAAGAGTCAGGATAATTCCTAGGTGCTCACGAGTTATGCGTCAAAGTTTCAGACGGTTCGATCCAATACCCTTAAAAAAAAGTGTCTTATGCGAATCGATTGATTTGAGGGGGGTTTCACTTCACCTTAACGGGCTTTTAAAAATACGAATGAAATCATCTTAGGATCTAGAATTGGGCGACGAATGTGGGTCATACGCGGCATATAATTCTGTTCTAGCTGTCTAATAATAACGTTTTGGTCAGTTGGTGGCTATGGTTGAATTAACGATGTTTCAGTCAACCATTGGGCTGTACATAGGAGCTCGGTACCTCCGAGTCAAGAGTGATCGTGATCTTGAGAACATCATTGGACGGAAATTCGCTTTCCTCGAGGATCCTGACGGTCAGGTCTCTCATACCTTCCTCTTCTTCTTTTCTGATAATCACTGCTGTCACTTTATCGTTTTCTCCTCTTTCAGACGGCGAGTTGTTCTCTTCTACGCGAGAGTTTGGTAAGGCTTTTAGATCGATGCTTTCGGATCCCAAGGAGCTGCTAAAAAAGAGAATATTAATTCGAACGGTTTAGCTATATCTTTTCGGCATAACGGCGCAAGTTCTGCTGGTAAAATTCACAGGTCGTGTTCTCAAATCCTTCCAACTCATTATTAACCTTATGAGATGAAGTTTCGCACCGTATCGCATGTTAAAAACTTTCGAACGCAGTGCTGAAGTTCAGAAAGTTGTGGGAATTATCACTTTACTCTTTAAGTTCCGGTCATGGTTATATTAAGTCGATGTTATCTGAATGCCCTGCAAGGGCAAAAGATTTTATATTGTTATTAGCCGAGCGGTTTAACTTAACAAGTTTTTATGGAGTATTCATTCACTTAACTTTCTGAACTTTGGCATCATATAAAAATGTTCGATAATATTAAGGTGATACGAAAGAGTCAGCTTGTATATATATTTGAGAGGTCATATCGTTGGTGAAAGTATTTTCCGAATTGGGTGTACCGATTTGTTTCAAATTTTACCACGGGAATATGGAAGCCCTAAAGTAGGCCCTGAAACTCATGCAATTTAATTTTTCATACAAAATTTGTTTATTTATCACGAACTAGAACCAACATGGCGTGGTCTGTGTACGTTTTCGATGTTTTACGCTCCTTTAAGGCGTAGAATTGAAAACGAAGAGTTCCAGGACTTAGCTCGAACAATTTAGAATACCATAGAAATGGAATATAACAGAGACAGGTGGGATAATATGGAAAATACTATCACTAACGATTGCAACAGAACGCTGGCTTGTCTCGGGGCTAACACGTGTCTTTAGAGCAAAAATTTAGTTGCAGCAAAACGTCACAGATAGCGCCGTTAGTCCTAAACAGTCGTTGGAATAATGAATTCACGGGATTTCGGCAGTTTTACATCGATCTTTTTATCATTACTTTACCGAAATGACATATGGAACCCTTCGGTTCGTATAATTCTCAACGTGGACTGTAAAAGACTTCAACATAAATACAAATGTCGGTAACGGAACGCGCCAGCTTATGTTCCCACTTAAGTATTCAAAATGACGCTACCATCAAAAAGGGTAAAGATGAATTTTAATTTATCGACCTCGATTAAATTTCTCAGCGACTTCCATTAGGGATGTTTCTATCGCGAGAACAATGCATTTATTTATGATAATTTCAGGACATTTAATATTTAAAATGATCAGCTTACGATCGTCGCAAGTCATTCATAAGGGCTCTGGCATCCAGTGTAGCCCAGTTCGAATACTGCGAGGCATAGTTTCTAAATCCCAAGTACTCGTTGTTTTTGACGGAATGGAGACTCAAAAGAGATCCCTTCTCGTTCTTAAAATCCAAATTATTATTGGACTCGTTTAATTCCTTGGCAGAACGGGAAACGTTTGTGGATTTGTTGACGTTATCGATTGATCTACATAATCGCTTGTTGCACTTTTTCTCAATCTTCATCGTGTCCATACATTCATTTGAATGTTCAAATTGTCGAGTTTCCTGTGCTTTCGAAATTGTGTCGGCTAGGATCGTCGATCTATAAAGATCTACAAGAAGTTCCGCGCCCGTTTGTACGGACAGAGTTCTCCTAGATATTCCATTTCTGGAGATACATCCTGTAAATATACAATTTAATTATAGTCGATAGCTTTGATAAGGTGATACGAAAGAGTCAGCCTATATATATCTGAGAGGTCAAATCGTTGGGGAAGGTATTCTCCGAATTGGGTATACCAATTCGTTTCAGATTTTACCACGGGAATATGGAGGTCCTAAAGTAGGTCCTGAAACTCACGAAATTTCATTTTTCATCAAATGTTGATTTATTTATCATGGACTAGAACCAACATGGCGTAGTCCCGGCACGTTCTCGATGTTTTACGCTTCTTAGACGCTTAGAATCGAAAATGAAGAGTTTCAAGATTTAGCTTGAACAATTTAGAATACCGTAGAAATGGAATATTACAGAGTCTGATGGGAAAATGTGGAAAATACTTTCACCAACGATTGCAAGAGGATGCTGGGCTTGTCTGAAGGCTAATATGTGTCTCTAGAGCAAAGATTTAGTTGCAGCCAAATGTCACAGATGGCGACGTTGGTCCTTATTCACGGGATTTCGACAGTTTTACGTCGATCTCTTTATCATTACTTTACCAAAATGATATATGGAACGCTTCATTTCATATAATTCTCAACGCACACTGTAAAAGACTTAAACAAGTATATAAATGTCGGCAACGAGACGTGCCAGCTGATGTTCCCACTTGAGTAGTCAAAATGACGTTACCACCAAAAAAAGGTATATATGAATTTTAATTTAACGACCTCGATTAAATTTTTCAGCGCCTTTCATATCTTAAATGTTTAAAAAAGGAGCACATGTTCCCTTCAGTTGGTAGATTTTGCAGAAGGTTTGAAGGAGGTTTACTTAACAATTTTTTTTCGATCATCTTACCTGAACGTTCCGATTTATTTGGCGGGGAAAACCGATAGATCATTTCTTTGGTCGGAGGATCGGCAATCGCTGCTGCAACTCTTGCACCAATATGACAACGAATGGATTTACTGGTAGTGAAAAGAGCTCGATTGTTTCGTTCAGGTCTCAGCACGATGATGTAAAGTTTCGGAAGAAATAAGAAGATGAGAGTGACGGATGCGCTCAGTGTCACGCACATACACAGCGTTATCACCTGAAACCCGTTATCAGGTGCATTTTCACGTTTGACAGCAAAACGAAAATTCATGCCATGCACAGTTTTAAGTAATATCTATCAGAAGCTGCAAAAACAAGTCGGCTTGGATACGCTTTCGTCCTTTCGAAGGTATCATCCTGAAATGTAATTAGTACACATAGCAGGTGATGTAAATCTCGACATACGCACCTTTGATTCACTGCCGAAGTAAATTGGAACGAATGCAACCCAGATAACGCAAGTCGTATACATCGCAAACCCAATGAATTTTGCTTCGTTGAAGTTTTCAGGCACATTTCTTGTCTTGACTGCGTATAAAGTACATAGGAACAGGAGAAGAGCATCGAATGCTAGAGGTGTGATAACAGCTCTTGGGGACATGGCACACGTAAGAACAGCTCTGTCACGAGCTGGAAATACTAAACGTGGCATTGGCGGTTCTGTCAAAATCATTCCCGTCGCTATTCCGACTTCTATGAGTATTAAAATGCACGTTATTACGACCTGGGAAGTATAGATGCATGTTAGGGAAAATTATCCTATAATATCGCTATCAAAAGTGATAAGGACATTGCTTCAATTCGAGCCTTATAATTTTTATGAAATGTAGCGAAATTTTAAGGTGATCGAAAAGAGCGAGCACGTACATTTACGTACATCGTACATCGATGGTTTACTTTGTATAAGATAAATGAACATCGCATAATTTTTCACTATTAACTTACATTTACATTAACCCACATTTCAGAGATGTTTTTGGCTCTTAAGGTGAAGTGAAACACGTCGAGGAACTTGATTGACGTTTGTAAAGATGATTTTTCTAAATACTTACGGTGCCGACGTTTGTTTTTATATTGACAGCTGTATCAAATTATATTGGGCATTATACTAAATGGCATGCTCCACATGTTCGTTTCGTACAATAATTATAAAGAAATCGAAGTCAAACTCGAGAAATCCCTTGAATTCATGGTTTTTGATGCCCTAATTGAATGTAGAGTGCCACCGTGCGCCAAATGTGATTTTAGTGTCAAATTAATCGTCTCTCTGAGATCTCGTGTTACCTTCGTTTTAGCATAGAAGCTCATAAGACACTTTTTTTTGCCTTTATCCCGTTCAAATGCGACTCTCGATTACCAGAGTGTTCTAAATTTTCGTACAATTGTCTTGAACCTTTCGTTTCTCATATCAGAGCCTTCGATAATTGTATATTGATCGAAATATGAGATCTCGACGCCATATTTCTAGTCTGGGCTAAGTTAACAAAAGTTTGTTTAAAAAATCGGAATTTCGGTAGTGTCAGGATAATTCCTAGGTGCTCACGAGTCATGCGACCAAGTTTCAGACAGTTCTATCCAATATCCTTAAAAACAAGTGTCTCATTTGAATCGACTGATTTGAGGGGGGTTTCACTTCACCTTAAACATAGATTCCCATCAGTTAAAAATTCCGTTCTCGGTAATTCCGACCACTTTATAGTAGTAAGCCAACTTTCAATGAAACATTTTCAAAGTGATCTTACTTGAGCGGTGGCTGACATGAACAGCGGTTTTCTCGTTGGAAATCGCTTCTTCGAGCCCGCAAGTATTCTTACGATCCTGTTAGTTTTAGTCAACAGACTAGCATAAATCATAGCGAAACTGATCCCCGGCATCAGTCGGCTCAGGGCACAGGAAATTTTCGAGGGCTTTGCTAAAATGGGAAATACCTGAAAAAGACCACTTTTTGTTACACTTGCAATGTTCGCACTTCGTTGTCTACCGATTCAAGGTGCAAGGCTAGATTTGTATGCAAAAATCCAAGACAATGCGAGACTCGACAGTGTCCATGTAGGAGAAGCAAAGAATTTGAAAGAAAAAAAAAAAGGCTCACCGCGATATGTGCCAAGGCCATTCCCGCCAGGATGAGATAACTAAGCTCACGAGTGCTGGCCTTTACAACCGGTGTATCGTTATGCCGAACGAATATATGACACGTGATGTAAGTGGCCATTAATCCGAAAGCACTGGATGACATTGCAACGACCGCTTCTGCATCGCCCCATGAAATGTACTCCACCGGAATCACGTAACAACCTGTAATGGTTTGATATTTAAAACCCATAGCGGCGACGTTCGTGGTCATCTCCTGACCGCACGACACAGCGATGAGTAATGTCGTGTTACCATGATGGCCACATGAGCTTAATTAATTTTCTAAAAGCTACACCGTGTCAAACGAATTCTAGATAGCAGACGTCACCTGTCTTATCCTCGTTGGGCCACTGTCCGAGAGGGCAAGAGATGCATTCGAATTGGTTCTCATCCGTGTACTGATGATGGGCACAGGGCACGCAAGCCCAACAACATCTCTTCTCTTGGCCCCCAGTTTTGAAGTTCTGCAGAAATAGAAAATCATTCTGCGGCATATTTTACCTTATCTTTTCTTAGCTCACAAGTTTTCCCGGAGATTTGGCGAATATTTATACCAATACGATTACAACGAATTAATTAAGACGATATGAAAGGCTCTGAAAAATTTAATCGACGTCGATAAAATGAAATTCATCTATACCCTTTTTGGTGGTAATGCCATTTTAAACACTCGAGTGGTAACATAAGCTGACGCGTCCCGTTACCGACATTTATATTTTTCTTCAAATGTTGTACAGTGTACGTCGAGGATTATCCAAACTGAAGCGTTCCATATGTCATTTCAGTAAAGTAACGATACAAAGATCGATGTAAAATTGTTGAAATCCCGTGAATTCACGCCTGTTTATATTTTGACGAACCAACGTCACCATCTGTGACGTTTAGCGGCAACTAAATTTTTGCTCTAAAAAGACGCGTTAGCCCCGGGACAAGCTAGTATTCTCTTGCAATCGTTGGTGAAAGTATTTTCCATAATTTCCCATCTGACTCTGTAATATTCTATTTCAACGGTATTCTAAATGGTTCGAGCTAGGTCCTGAAACTCTTCATTTTAGATTCTAAGCCTTCAAGAAGCGTAAAACATCGAAAACATGCCGGGACCACGTCATGTTGATTCTAGTCCATGATAAATAAATCAATGTTTGATGGAAAATAAAATTTCATGAGTTTCAGGACCTACTTTAGGGCCTCCATATTCCCGTAGTAAAATTTGAAACGATTCGGTACATTCAATTCGAAGAATACTTTCCCCAAACATTTGACATCTCAGATATATGTATAGGCTGACTCTTTCATTTCACCTTAAAAACTTACTTTATGATGCCCCGGGGGACACGGCTTCGAGCAAACACTCTCAATTAGCTCGGTTCCTCGTGGCTGAGGATGCGCAGAAAATACTAAAGTACCATTATTCCAATCCCCGATTTGTACGTATCCATATGTTCCATTTGGTAGCAGCTGAAAGTTCAGGATTTCATACCTGTGGAAATGGAGTGCAAATAATTCTTAAAGATTGAATATTAAACGCCGCAACAACTGACGTACCCCTTTGGGCGATAGAATAAAGAGAAATGTAAAAGTACAAATGCATAAATAAATAGCTGTATCTCATAAAAGTTTTCTTATCAGTGACATCGTGTAATATGAAGTACTCATTTACTTCCTCATTTTTGTTTTTATTCTTGTTTTAAGACAATGTGACATGCAGATAAAAAGAATTTGGAAAGCCTCGTACGCACCGACCTGCCTGGAGGATCTCCTCGTCGGTCGAATTCCACTTCCTCTTCGCCGAAGGTGAAGCTGATATTCATTAAGTGGTTCTACAAGGAGCAGTCAAATTCAATTATTTTACATATTTACGAAGCGACACCCGTTGAGTGCATTTCATATAACCGATTGATTTGCATTTTGAGGTATATCCTCACCTTGAAGAGGGTCCCGTTGAAAGGGTGCACTTCCTCGCAGACTCCATAATAATTGCGGCCACAAATTTCCTCGAGCATGCTGTGCAAACCGTGAGCCATCGCCCAGAATGATTTCATTACGAAACTCATCTTCGGGTCCTGCTTGTAGCGCTCCGACAACTTCTCCGTACCTGCATATTGTTAGGCATATTCTGTGTTAAGGTGAAGTGAAACACGTCGAGGAACTTGATTGACGTCGATAAAAAAGATTTTTCTAAATACCGATGTTGCCGACATTCGTTTTTATATCGACAGCTGTGCCGAATTATGTTGAGTATGGTACTAAATCGCATACACTATCTGTCGTTTTCGTACAACAATTATAATGAAATCGAAGAGAAAACTCTAGAAATACCCTAGATTCATGGTTTCTGAGGCCCTAATTGACTGCAGAGGGATACTCTGCGCCATCTGTGATTTCCGTGTCAATTAAATTTTCACTCCGAGATCTCTTATTGCCATCGTTTTAGCATAGAAGCGTATACAACACTTTTTTGCCTTTAACCCGTTCAAATGCGAGTTTATCGATTACCAGAGTGTTCTAAATTGTCGTAAAATTGTCCTGACCCTTTCGTTTCTCATATCAGAGCCTTCGATAATTGTATATTGATCGAAATATGAGAGCTTGACGCCATTTAGGTTTTGTTCTGGGTTGTAGTTGTTCTGTTCTGTAACACGCTGTTTACTGACCGAGCTTTATCCGAGGCAGAAATACATTGTTCTCGATAATTATTTTGTAAAATTGTCCAAAAAATTTAGAGAAAGAAATATTTCAAGGTACTAAAGGCATTGCGGTGGTCGTGAATTTTATCAGGAAAGATGTACATTTGTACAGCTATTTCTCATTTGTCTGCACCATGTAGCTTAGTATATGAACTTTAAACCTCTTCTCCTGTACGTTTATTCAAATAAAAAGAAAAAATACAACGAATGAAAGACTTCCTACTCATTTGAGATGTCAAAGAATATGGAAAAGGAATCAAGAGCAATCTAATGAGACCTGTACTATCGATATATAATTACCTACACGCAAGCGGGAATTGGGTCTCTTTTCAGATCCATCTAATTAGTAAAAGCACCTGCATCCTTTATATAATTACCCCGCCGATCGATTTACAGGTAACTGCTGTATATGTCTTCAAAAAATATGATGTTATTAAATTTTGTAATATTATCGAATTTATTTAGGCAAGGAACGTATTCCATCAGAAAAGTGAATCATATATCGTGATTTCTTTTTTTAAGAGAAATGGATTATTTTGGAGTTTATACTATGATCAATTTATAGGAAAATAAACTACCTCACTACATTTCTTTTTTTTTTAAATTCGTTATCGGAAACAACTCGAAAGTAGTGGAGATGTTTACGGCGAACACCTTGCATAATTCATTATACTCCAAGTGACTGTAAAGCGATGGTCCTGATTTAGTTAAAAGCATCCTCTGTCATGAATTGCCCCGCTAACAATACCTATGTATTCTTATTGTACCGTGCGTTAATTGTTTCAGGATTAAAGCGTTTCCATTTACCCGTACAAACCGTAGTTGTGGAAGGAAGTTTCGCCTTGTTCGTCGACGGGCTCTCTTCTTCGCCGGAAGTCTGAGGAAGCACGCAGTTGAACTTGTGCTGCCAAAATTCTGGAAACCAGGGGTTCCGAGGGTTGTTGAAAGGATTCAGAGAGAAGTAGTGGTCGTCGAATTCGGTAACGTAAGGCGAATGAATGCGAATCGAAAGGCTTCCCCAGGCTTCGCCTTCCAGCTTTTCGACGACGTCGTCGCGGTCGGCCCAACCGTCGCTGCGAAATGAAACATCAGCTGATAATTAAATATTTCAATATAAATATTTTTTCCAGCTACTTTATGGAAGTAATATCTAAAATAATGAAGAACTATTCAATTTTAAATTGCGCCAATAATGATCCTGAATTCAAGAATAGGTGGGATGTGTCTTGAGACGAGTTCATGTTCAAAGGAGAACCAAATGAAAATATGGCGTGAAGAAGGTTTAAGGTAACTGTACCAATGGCCGAATCTGTCCGTTCCGTTGCGTCGTCAACGTGAGCGATCGTTGTTATCCTCAAGACGTAAATCTGGGACCTTGCGATTTGCAATTAAATTCCCGAAGAGGACGGTAACGCGACGACCGCACACCAACTCAATTTTGTACGGTTTTTTTTTTGTACTAACGTAACCTGAGCGAAGCTGCTCTTATGGTCGGCTGATTTTTTTTTTAAATCTGTATGCGACGTTCTCTTGTTGAGCATTTTCAACGAAGGTGACTGGTTGAAATTAGCGAACCAAGTGGCACTCTTCGAGGATCGCAATGTTCTCGAAGGTAGCGTCCGCATGCGTCCCCTGCAGAGTGAAAGTCTAACAAAATTGAGATTCTCAGATCAGAGAATCGTGTGGGAGGAGTAATGTTGTAAATTCTGAAAATACTTGAGTTTTCTCCGGAAAAAAAATCGCCAAAAAATGTATAGGAGGGATTCCTCCAATGCCGATTGGTTAACTCACTTGAACGTGGCAAATTTGTAGGTTCCACCCTTTACCGCGTCTTGGAGTATTTTTTAAATATTATCTTCCGAATACATTATAAACGTTTTAAAAATATTTAAAATCAAAATCACACGTTTTGCTCCCATAATGAAATAGTGGAACGAAAATATTACAAAAATCTCTCGTGTTTCTTTAATACCAAATGAAGTACCCGATAATAGTCGCGAAGTAAAAAAATGTATTTTTATTATGTTCATAGGTTAAAAAAATATGATTTCTATATATGTTTACAAATTCTTGAAACTAAAGATGTCATTGAGATTTTCAACAAATATTTCAAATATCTTCGAATGAAATCTACATGAAATCTTAAAAAATCTGTCGCTTGAGATATTTAGCAAAGATTACAAAGAAATATTTAGAAATTATTCTATGCTACTAGGGTAATAACGACTGACTCCTTGGAAAGAAGAAACAATGGGAAGTACATGAATGTTCGAGTTTCTGTCTCGTGTCGTTATTGAATAAACGCGCGGGTGATAGGAATTAGACAAGTTCGGGGGAGAAACATGTCCGGGTGTTCAAATACGAAATGAATGCATAAAGGCTGGCATTCTGAAAGTCAGCTGCCTTGAGAAGTATCGTTTTTCAGGGTCTGCGAGGAGGAACTCGTACACCTACCCGATTCACGAAGCTTAACGTATTCCCTATTCATTCGAATGCGCCGTGGGTTTGCTTTTCACCGCGGCATATACTCCGCGGTTAAATGAAAAGCGCCTCGAAACGATCGCGCATTAAAAGCTCGACGGTCGGCCACCGAAGAGAAAACTTGCATGGCCCAGAGTCACGTTTCAATTTATAAACTTTCCGAGAAGAGTTTGGCCACCCATTCAAGCGCCCGAAACTCGATAAAATCCTCGAGAATCCCTCGGAACTTTAAGGGGACATATTGGCGCGGTCAGTCCGACGTTCCACCATCGATCGTATCCACTTAAGGTGATATGAAAGGCGCTGAGAAGTTTAATCGAGGTCGATAAATTAAATTTCATCTATACCCTTTTTGGTGGTAACGTCATTTTGAATACTCAAGTGGGAACATAAATTGGCGCGTCGCGTTACCGACGTTTATATTTATGTTAAAGTCTTTTACAGTCTACGTTGAGAATTATACGAACTGAAGCGTTCCATATGTCATTCTGGTAAAGTAATGACAAAGAGATCGAGGTAAAACTGTCAAAATCCCGTGAATTCATTATTCTGACGACTGTGTAGGACCAACGTGACGTATCTGTGACGTTTAGCTGCAATTAAATTTTTGCTCTGAAAACACGTGTTAGCCCCGAGACAAGCCAGTATTCTCTTGCAAACGTTGGTGAATGTATTTTCTATAATTTCCCATCTGACTCTGTAATATTCCATTTCTATGGTATTCTAAATTGTTCGAGCTAGGTTCTGAAACTCTTCATTTTCAATTCTACGCCTTAAAGAAGCGTAAAACATCGAAAACGTGCACAGACCACGCCATGTTGGTTCTAGTTCGTAATAAATAAACTAATTTTGTATGAAAAATTAAATTGTATGAGTTTCAGGGCCTACTTTAGAGTCTCCATATTCCTATGGTAAAATTTGAAAAGAATCGGTACACCCAATTCGCAGAATACTTTCCCCAATGATTTGACTTCTAAGATATATATAGGCTCAATCTTTCATATCCTTTTAACTTCGCATAACATCCGCCATTATCGGATATTTATTCATCTTCAACCGAAACAACCCTAATTATATATTCATGTACCTTCCGATGGAAGTCGTCGATATCGCCGCTTGATCGTTTCACGTCATTTTTCGACACGTTGCTCACATTTTATAGAAAATTCCAAATTATGCATTTCTGGGAGCTTGAACTTTGATGGCTAGAGAGATACGAGATAAAGAAAAGAATTTGTAAAGCTATTCGTGCATGTTAAAGAACTTTTGGAGTCTTCTTCTGGTAGTAGTGGGTGTCCGAAGGAAACTAAATGCCCGTTAGAGCGATGGTTAGAGTAAAGAGACGTTACGCTCAGTTGAGTTATGAACTTGCTCGAGTCCCTACCGCGTCTCTTGATAGTAATAAGGAATTGATAACTCATTTAATAACCCAGACTTGTTGAAATCGATTGAAAGGAAAGATTTCATTAAAGAGTCGATGATGGAACTTTCCTTCGCAGAAACGGTGGTTTCGCGTGTTGGACGATTACAAATTTGTCACTTTTACGACTCGTGGGCAGAAGGGGTTAAAGTGTAACAACGATTACAAAAGACAGTTATCCTTCATGCGAATCGAACGATTAATCGTCCTTGTTCCAGCGATCTTCGGGCAAGTTGTAGCGAGACATTTATAACCATAAACCCCAGCGTAATTACGTAGTTCTATAATCGAGTAAAGCAGTCCTTACCCAGCGGTGCTGCCGGTAGACTTCCGGACCGTAATTAACTTCCGTTCGTTCGAGCAGGCCCGACTTTCCTCTCGACTTTACTTTCGCGATCACAAGCATCGCCCGTCGATTTCTAATGTTAACTCCCTCGCCAGGGCGAAAACGAAACGATCGAGTCGCAGGATAAGGAAATCGACTCTTGAGATAACCCCGACCTACATCCTCCTCGGGGAACTCCGCTCGAGTATCATCTAAGAAAAGGATTATCTAAGGATTATTATTACTTAAGTACCCTCGTATAGTTTAAGGATGTTCCTTTCTTGTATCTCGGCGTTAACGGCTTTCGATCTGTCACTTGACCTTTATCGGGCGTATTGACTCGGGCGTTAACCAAGACCAGACAATCATTCGAATTCGGGCCTGGATAATTGGAATTCAATTTTGGAATCATAAAAAAAAATGTAAGAATCGAATGATCAATCATTTCTGGATACTCACCCTGGACATTTTCACGTGAGGAACACCTAATTATCTAATGGTTACCAGAGATGAGCGGGGAGATGTTTCACACCATTGTTTGAAAGGGAGGTACGGCCCCTTGGCGCCCTCTATGCCCTTTACAACTCTGTAAAAATTGGAACTACTTTCAAAGGGGCGAAATCGTCGTCATCGGTAAAACAGGATATACGTGGGTGCCGTGTCGTAATCTCAATCATCCACGCTTAAGAACTTTATTTGGTATTCGTAGTCTTCTTTCCCAACTTACGTTGACCCTGATACTTAAAACGAAGAGGCGATAACTTCATTCTATCGATACTGTACTATGTTTGAAATCTGCAGCCGTGTTTTTCTTTGCCGATAGAGAACATTTCGCCCCTTTGAAAGCAGTTCCATGGTGCTAGGGAGCCGTGCTTCCCTTTCGGTAATGGCGTGAAATATCTCCCCGCTCATCTCTGTGGTTACGTTATATTCGATTTTGATAGTTGCCTTTGACCTCACCTGCCGATGAACATGAAGCGGCCGGTTAAATTCAGTCTTTTGGAGGCAGCTAACAGTCCTCTCATAGTCATTCCCTCGCAGAAGCAGACGACCACCTTCGCTGCTTGATCTTGATCCAGATTGAGGATGACTCCATCGAACATAGAGTCCTCGGCAGTCGAAAGAACGGCATCTTCTCTTGCTACGCAAACTCCGCTCTTCTCCGCCAGCTCCCGAAATGCCTGGATTCCACTCTGACCATAATTCTCTTCCAGCCGAAAATGAGGAACAAAAATTCTCTTTACATATCTTTCTAAAGGACACGCCTCACATTTTGAGTCGAGGAAAGTTTTTCACGGTCGAATTAGCACACTTGCATTAGCACGAGGGGGCTTTACAAACGGTAAAAGGACCGCTTTTCATGTTTCCAATTAAAAACATCTCGTGTTAGGTACTCTTTACCACATCTACATTGGAAAACGGAAGAGGGTCCATTTTACTTTATTTTTGCATTTTTATAAAGAAGTGTGCCCTGTGTTAAGGCTAAGCAGAGTATTTCAAATAAATGTTCTTGCTAATCCTATAAAAGGTCTTCATAATTTATTGAAGTGAAACTTCTTTTGGCAGTGGGTAAGCTTAATTCGCAACACGAAAAAGCGTCACAGTGAAGAATATGGGTGGGGTAAGTACAAAATGTGATAGTGTTTGGAGTTAAGTCTTGTTTCTTTGTCGTGCCTCACCTTTCCACCCTTTATCTGTTTATCTGTATCTGTTTCTGTATTTGTTACAGAGCGCGAAGCCGTTCGCTGTTCGGATATTTCTCGATCGAAAACGAGGCGAGGCACGGCGAGGGTCCTTACTTAAGGTGAAGTGAAACCCCCTTCAAATCAGTTGATTCGAATGAGACACTTGTTTTTAAGAATATTGGATATAACTGTCTGAAACTTTGACAAATGACTCGTGAGCACCTAGGAATTATCCTGACACTACCGAAATTCCGATTTTTTAAACAAATTTTTGTTAACTTAGCCCAGACCAGAAACAATATGGCGTCGAGCTCTCATATTTCGATCAATATACAATTATCGAAGGCTCTAATATGAGAAACGACAGGGTCAGGACAATTTTACGACAATTTAGAACACTCTGGTAATCGATAAACTCGCATTTGAACGTGATAAAGGCAAAAAAAGTGTTTTATGCGCTTCTATGCTAAAACGATGGGAATACGAGGTCTCGGAGAAAACATTTAATTGACCTGGAAATCACAGATGTCGCAAGGGGTCACTCTGCAATCAATTAGGGCCCCAGAAAGCATAAATCCAGAGGATTTCTGGAGTTTTACTTCGATTTCTTTATAATTATTGTACGAAAATGACAGGTGGCGTATGCCATTTAGTACAATACCCAATATAATTCGACCTAGCTGTCAGTATAAAAACGAACGTCGACAACGTAGGCATTTAGAAAAATCTTCTTTATCGACGTCGATCAAGTTCCTCAACGTGTTTCACTTCACCTTAATTCGTCCTGAATTTTCAGTCACTCGTGGAGAATCCTTGGACGCGCTTCCGGTTTAACAGGTTCATAGAGAGTTAAATTTTCAAGCATTTTAGTGGTGATTTTTGGGGATACTACAGTTTCCGTGGCGCCAAGGTTTGACACTTGATGATGTTTGGCTATGATATGAAACATAATCTCAAAAGAAAAGTTGATATCTCAATTGGTTTGGGAGTCATTAATCGTTTCCTTTGATTTCAGATATTTTAGTTTTTTAAAATATCTCGAAACTGTGCGAGATACAATAAAATTTCATATAATCTTTTCGATAGAAAATGTAATTCCCTACAAGAAAGATGATATGCACTTTCAACGTATCTCGCATAGCTTTTTAGATATGATGGATTTAGTTAAAAATATCCATTGACACAACGATTATGTCAATTTTTTCGAAGAAACATACGAGTGACCAACATACAACCTTTTTTGTAGGGAATTCAATTTTCTACAAAACTGTTTCCGTTAGCTTTCTTTTCTCGCCTGAAGCCGAAATTACTTTCGCCTTGCATTTTATTTTCGTCTACTGCATTTAATTACTAATTCATTACTTTTATGTCTGTACAATGCGTGCAGAATCTCACAAATAAATAAAATGAGAACTCGTTTTTCTTTTAACTGCAGGTTTTCACTAGCATTTGGTTATTTAGAAGTTCATGTGTATTCCTTGCTTTTATTATTTTCTTCGATTACCCCAGTTTAAACGCTTTTGGTCGTTGAGTTTATTTGTACATTGGGGTGAAAATAATTGTAAACATCGGACGGCTTTCCACTGTCCAAATAAGTTTTTTAAGTGGTCTATTTACGGGGCAAATCAAACATTACCAATGTATGCCCAAGTTATGTACCCAAGAATATGTGCTCGTATAAAAGTGAGATAACCATATGTTACTTTGCGACGTGACGTTCCAAATTACCACCGGATACTTTTCGGCATCTAGGGTAAAGTATAGAAAATCTCTAAGGCGGTTACACGAAAGAAAGTTATCGGCCGATCGATGTGGTATTTGTGTGCACTCGTTGCAAGGAAAATAAACGAAGTAAATCATAACAACGATTACCAGAACTTCGAAGCTGTCAGTTAAAGTATTAATAAGCTTGTGTGATAAAGTAGAGAAAGCAGAATTCCAAACATTTCTTATATTATTAATAATTGTATTAATTAAAGAGAATGTCTGACAGATACATGTAGTATTAGAAATCTCATTCAGCAAACATTACTACAATTCCAAAGAATTATTTAACTATTTATTTCAATAACGCATAGGTGAGATATTTAATGTCGATTTTGACAATTGGGATGCATTTATAAAATAACTTTCAACCCATGTTTATTGTTGGATCTTGGTCTTAAGGTGATGTGAAAGTGGCGTCAAATAAGTCTCGTTTATGAAACTTTTTCCGAACTGGGTGTAACGAATCGTTTCTAACTTTACAATCTAAATATGGAGAGTATAAGGAAGGTTCTGACTTTCATGAAATTTCAATATTTTTTAAATTTGTTCATAGCTATTCTTTACATTGTTTTGCGAAAAATGAAATTTCATGAGTGTCAGGACTTTCCTTATAGCCTTTATATTCACGTTATGAAGGTTGAAACGATTTGGTACATTCAATTCGGAGAAAAGTTTCATGAACGATTAACCTTTCGGATGCCACTTTCAAATCCCCTCAAGACTGTTTACATTTGTTTCACCATTAACGATTTCGGTTAACCACTCTAATGATGCAGATGCGATTTTACATTGGAGAAGTTACGATTCTGAACAAAGAATGGAGCTTTGCAAATAATTTTATATATCGGTGATGGGGCAATTTGAAGATTAGAATTGTGCAAATTTTCTGGAATTCTCAGGTACATTATTTAAGGCCGTTTTGACGATTAATTTCACTTACCACCGGTATTCACGATCGAGACGTAGGTCCAATTGAAGTACCTCACAATATCGACCAACAGCTGCGCCTGGTAATAATCTGATGGCACTACTCGAAGAAATGTGGAGTATCTGGTCTTGTCGCTTAGATCTCTCGACGTGGAAGAATATCCTATCTGGAATTTTACATTTTACATTTTAGCATGCCATTTCAGTTCCATTACTCTCTCTCTCCGGGACCTTTTTTAAGATACTCCGCTACGTTACTTGGGACATATTTGTGTACTCGGCACTTTTTTGTACTTTAGCATCACAGAATGCCACACGTGTCGGGCATTGAGACGAGAAGCAGAACGCATTTAACGATCGCGTTGTTAAGGCACTCGTGATCGTAACATATTACCTGTGGAATGGAAAACAGCTGAAGCAAGTTTTGTACTTGAAGCGTAACGGAACTTGAACCAGGACCGATGACACCGACGAGAGGAGCCTTGATCATCGGACTTTCAGTCTAAAAGAACAGGAATAATCAAAACACACGCGAAATAACTCTGATTTGATTATTCAAGTATTAGAAGATTGGTTTGCAACAGAAATTTCCTTGCAAGAATCTAAAAGAAAGTCTGTTTGAGAAATTATCCTGAGGATAAAACCTGAAAATACATCTGAAAGACCTGAAAATAAAATAATGTTCATTCTTGCGAGGAAATTTTGCCGTGAATTGACAGATTTCAGTGGAAATAAATTGTTTATTTAAGGATAATTGTAAACTGCCCAATTTATTTGAGTGGACGGTATCGTTGTCTTATAATATGGCATCCCTCAACAATCTTGTGGAACGGTCAAATTCGTTTTCTCGTTGGAGCACTGTTGTAGAAGCAGATTACAGTGGAAATAAATTTTTTATTTAAGGATAATTGTAAACTGCCCAATTTATTCGAGTGGACGGTATCGTTGTTTTATAATCAGGCATCCCTCCTCAATTTTGTAGAACGGTCAATTTTTTTTTTCTCGTTGGAGCGTTGTCGTTGAAGCAGTGAATCGTGGATCGTCTCGGGAAAATAATGAACCTGACCACGTAAAAAGAGCGAAAAGAAAAATTGTAGGTACCTGCGATGGATCAACGAGGCAAGTGGTGGCACCGACGTTAATCGGAAGTCGCGATTGGGTGAGGGCTGGAGTAATCGCATCTCGAACGAGCTCGATGCTCTGTTGAAGAGCCACCGGGGCGGACCAGCAGGAATCTCGAGCTTCCAGTCCCAAGGTTACTCCTGCATAATAATTAACGTCGTACTTTGGTTAACTTCGACAACAATTCCATTCTTCAAACTATCCCTGTGTTTGTGCGATGAAAATTAACAACTAGCATAATTTGCTGCGGCATATGCGAGCTTAAATGAGTTGCGCGTTTCTCAGGGAAATTAGTCTCCCAGTGTTTTCTAAGGTTAATACAATAGATTCTCATGTAGTGGAGGTCCGTATCAAACGAATTTGTATAAACAGAAGTACAAAAATTCTAACAGTGTTCGATATGTAAGGTGACATTTTCAAGTAAAAGGTACATCCCGTCGTTAAGATGGTATAAAAGACGCCGAGATATTTAATCGAGGTCGATAAATTAAAATTCGTCCATACTCTTTTTGGTGGTAACTCCATTTTGAATACTCAAGTGGTAATATAAGCTGGCGCGTCCTGTTACCGACATTTA
The DNA here is from genome assembly GCF_000612105.2 of Orussus abietinus. NCBI lineage: Eukaryota > Metazoa > Arthropoda > Insecta > Hymenoptera > Orussidae > Orussus > Orussus abietinus. The sequence goes on along the minus strand of NW_019394343.1, from coordinate 153,900 downwards.
TATTTATGTTGAAGTCTTTTACAGTCTACGTTGAGAATTGTACGACGATTGTGTGCAGCGTTCTATATGTCATTTCGGTAAAGTAATGATGAAGAAATCGATATAAAACTGTCGAAATCCCGCGAATTCCGTATTCTAACTACTGTTTAGGACTAACGTCGCCATCTGTGACGTTTAGCTGCTACTAAATCTTTGCTCTAGAAGCACGTGTTAGCCCCGGGACAAGCCAGCATTCTCTTGCAATCGTCGGTAAACGTATTTTCCATATTTTTCCATCTGACCCTGTAATATTCCATTTCTACGATATTCTAAATGGTTCGAGCTAGGTCCTGAAACTCTTCTGGATAATAAGCCTCCAAAGAGCGTAAAATATTGGAAACGTGTACGGACCACGCCATGTTGGTTCTAGTTCGTGATAAAGAAATAATTTTTTTATGAAAAATGAAATTGCATGAGTTTCAGGACCTACTTTAGGATCTCCGTATTTCCGTGGTACAATTTGAAACCAATCGGTACATCCATAATACTTTCATAAACGATTTGACTTCTCAGATATATGTATATAGGCTGACTCTTTCATATCACCTTAAGACATTGTTTTAAAGTATATCTTCTCTAAGAAACTGATTGAATTGATTGTAACATAGCATTTATGAATATCCATCTGCACATTACACAAAATCCACTATATATGGATTTGGAGGAATCTAGGATAATAGTATATTTGGGCCAGAAAACCATTGGTTGGTACGGAGGTTTCATGTTTAGTGGTAATTGCATAGCAATGAACATCGTAGTTTGGTTCGGCGATAATTTAATTCTTCAAAGTATCTCCGCATTTGCGCAATGAAAATAAACAGGAAGTAGCGTAATTGGCTGTGTCGCCCCTCAAATATCCGATTTTAAAAGAGGCCGTAATTTGCTATTTAATTGCATTTGAGAATCAATTAGTCATTACTTTTTAATCGAATATAAGCTATAGGGCTAACAACCTGGACTGATAGAAATCACAAACTTCCAGTCTCAGCTTTATTCTTACCCAATATTAAACACAGTTGTTGAACTTAGTTCGGGAGCAATTACATTTTGCATCTTGGAGAGTCCTCGGTGCCAACTATCCGTGAATTTCCCGGACCCAAAGTAACTACGTTTCGCGTCTTCGTTCGCAGAGAAATTTTCTTTTAATAAGTTCGCATTCGGTACGGTAGTTCCGTTGGATCATTTAATAGCGGAAACAGAGTTTTGTAGTCACGCAAGAGTCTTGCCAGCTATGTAAATTATTCCCGACAAAAATCGTCATACTTAGTTGCAGTTGTGAAATGAATTAGTTCGTTCTACTGCAGATAGAATGCAGTGGTGGACAGTTGTTTTATCAAAAACAAATACATAAAAAAAAGTGTTTCACCAAAAATGTGATTTAATGTTGCTTGAAATGAGTCCCGTTAGCAGTTCTTATAAAACGTTGCAATACAAATGATTACATGACAATAAAATTTTGCTCCATCGCTTAGAAGATTTTGCCGTCGTTAAAACATAAACCAAGTGTAAGAAATAATTTTAAATCGTCAATGAATGAGGATAAATTATTATCTCCAGGGTTTGTCGCACTAGTTTTTAGACGGAGAACTCGAAAATATGAAAACTAAGGTGAAGTGACACACGTCGAGGAACTCGATCGAAGTCAATAAAGATTTTCCTAAATACCTATGTTGCCGACATTCGTTTATATATTGATAGCTATGTTGAATTATATTGGGTATTGTACTAAATGGTATATTCCATCTGTTGTTTTCGTACCATAATTATAAAGGACTCCAAGTAAAACTCCAGAAATCCTCTGAATTCATGCTTTCTGAGACCCTACTTGACTGCAGAGGGATCCCCTGCGCCATCTGCGATTTTCAGGCCAATTAAATTTTCACTCCGAGATTGCCATCGTTTTTCCTTTATCCCATTCAAATGTGAGTTTCTCGATTATTAGAGTGTTTTAAACCCTTGTATAATTGTCCTGATACCTCAATAATTGCATATGGATCAAAGTATGACAGCTCGACGTCATTTTGATTCTGGCCTGGGTTAATTTAACAAAGTTAGATAAAAAATCCAAATTTTGAAAGTTTCAGGATATTTCCTGGGTGCTCACGAGTAACGTGTCACAGTTTCAGACAGATCTATCGAATACTCTTAAAAAAAAGTCTTTTATTCGAATCGACTGATTTGAGGGGAATTTCACTTCACCTTAAATGCTAGAGTCGAATAATCGTCGGTCGTTGACTGAGACTTTAAAAAGTCTTGTTTATTCGTTGTAACACGTGTGAAGAATTCGGAACAGATTGCGATATTTTTTTGGGGGAGTTTTTCCAGAAACGTACTCTAAACAGATACCCTGGGCAAAGCGCTAAAACTGCAGGAGCGTAAACACGTTTCGTCAGACAGGGAAAGTCATCACTCTTCCAGCTTTTGCGTATGCAATAATAAACGATATATCGGCATGAGAAATTCCGCTTAGCATAGCGATTCGTGGTTCTCTTCCAGACAAGCTCGTTCCAGATGATCGTTTAAACGCTCGGTGTTCCGTTTATTGTGATTCCGTCCACCTTGGTATTTGACTAATCAAGGGGCACTTCTGTATTCCTCCGAACGAATATCCGCTCCTTTTGAGTCGTTAGCATTAATGTTTCAAGGAGATCCTTATTTCATTACAAGAGACGAATCGTAGTACAGAAGGAAACGGCAAAATGGCTAATCATCTTTTTACTTACCTTTTTTTCCCGGAATAACAAGAGCAGACCTCTTGCTTTCGTTAGAACATTTCCTTGTACATTAGCACGCCTTTCTTCGCGTTACTTGTACAATGAATATTCCAGGCCATCAGGCAATTGAATTTATTTAAACGATATGTCGGAAGTATAGTTTGAACGTACTTTATCTTCGCTGAAATTGGAATTCAGAAATGATGGGAGCGATGAGGTTCACCCCAGGTGATTCCATTTAGACAAGAGAATCAATCAATTTCAATCCAATTCCTTTTTCGAGCAGCAATTAAGAGAATACCTGTCTCGACATTTTGGAGTGGGCGAGTGTGTTAAATTTGAAGAGGGAGAGATAATACATTTATAAGGCAATGAAAGAAATATTTTAAAAGCAGAAGTATTAAGGTGAAGTGAAACACGTCAAGGAATTTGGTCGACGTCGGTAAAGAAAATTTTTCTAAATACCTACATAACCGATGTTCGTTTTTATATTGACAGCTGTGTCGAATTATATTGGATATTGCACTAAATGGCATACTCCACCTGTCGTACAATAATTATAAAGGACTCGAAGTAAAACTCCAAAAATCCTTTGAATTCATGCTTTCTGGGGCCCTAATTGACTGCAGAGGGACCCCCTGCGCCATCTGCGATTTTCAGGTCAATTATATTTTCACTCCGAGACCTCGTATTCCCATCGCTTTGGCATAGAAGCGCATAAAACACTTTCTTTGCCTTTATCCCGTTCAAATACGAGTTTATCGATTACCAGAGAGTTCTAAATTGTCGTAAAATTGTCTTGACCCTTTCGTTTCTCATATCAGAGCCTTCGATAATTGCATATTAATCGAAATATGAGAGCTCGATGCCATTTTGGTTCTGATCTGGGCCGAAGTTTTAAATTATTCAGTGCACCCTGTTTGGAGATAAGTTTTATAACAATTTTTGATGTTTTGGTATATATACACGACACTTTCATATCACCTTAAGTGGCTGAAATCTTACAGGATCTACGAAAAAGTGAGAAGAAAATAGAAGAATAAAACGTAGACCCTTTCAACCTTTTTTATAATTTTTTTAATTTATCGTCCATAGAGGAGCTTTAAAATTGAGGGTCCTCACCTGGCAGAATATTGTCGTCCCTGTTGATTTTGTCGAGAGTGAAGAGGGCCGTTTCGACACGTTGAATTCCATAGACTTCTCTAATTTGGCCACATACGAGGGCGCCTTGTCCCCCACGAGGTGTATGATGGACGCTGAAGAGCGCACCTATTACAAGATCACCCCTAATGCGCACGGAGGGATCTGCACTGATCGCGACGCTAATCAAAGAGAAGATCAAGACGAGATGGATCATTTCACTGCCATCGCGTCTCATCGTGTCCTCGCGGGGTTTTCTGCAATATCGTGAGCACCACCCCCGAACGTCATCATTACGGTCGTAATGACAGGCCACTTTGCGATCCCGTAAACCAGCACATAGCTAATCACTCGGTTCTTTAAGATGAACAACTGTTCTCACCCACTACAGTTCGGAACACCTAGAACTAGGCTGCATCACCTCGAAGAGTCCACAGGAATGTTCCCCACCTTCGAATTCACCAGCAATTCGTCCATCTTGCACGGAAAAAAAATAATTTGGTTACAATTACTATAAAGGGACATGCAGGGCTGGGTAAGTATAATACCTCATGTAATATACGTGGTTTTCTACGTGCGTATTACAACGTAAAATACATCCCTAGTTTTCTACGCGAGTGCAAAGTACATTACGCCTTTCTCTTTTCAAATAGAAAATAACAAATTCAATTAGAAATTTGATATTGCATAGGAGTTAAGTTAAAAGAATTTGAACGCAAACGCCAGGTTAGCTATATCTTAACAATTTTTACGTGTTCATATGTGCGTTAAAAGACGTTAACCTCGCGATACATATATCGTGCATCTGTCGAATCTGCCACATTGAAAACGTAAAATTCTAAACAATTTTGAATACAAGCGCTACATTAATTCATTGTTCGTTAAAATATTTCTGTGTTTACATGTGTGCTGAAAGACGTTTATAATCTAGTAGAAGCCGTATGTCGTCCATCTGCGGCATTCTTCACATTGGAAACGTAGTTTACTGTTTTTCTACGATTTTCTCCGGTAAACTACTTCGTTACGTAATATACGTCAAAAACCTCGAAAATGGGGAATTACCCAACCCTGGAGACATGGTTAAAATACTGTGGAAAGTAAAACCACACAAATGGTGAAATTGACCACATGGAATGGTAAATGTAACCTTGCGAATACGTACTGTATCCATCGCGCTTCGCTTAAAAGGTGTAGGAGTGATCACCATTTGGAATGATAATATTAACTACATGAAGATGTTACAATATGCACAGGAAAGTGGAAGCTTTATCTGGGAACTGTAACCATATATTATAGTAAGGTTTTACCCGTTGCGAGGATGTTCTAAACTTGCCTTCTTTGCATTACCACCAAAAAGAGTATAGATGAATTTCATTTTATTGACGACGATTATATTTCTCAGCGCCATTCATATCATCTTGAACATTGTAGAATAATTCCAGAGTTAACGGGCAAATAGACGCCAGAAGAACATTCGAGCTGTATAGAGTTGAAACAGTTTCGGTCTGACAGGGTAATTTTGCAGACCGTAAAACAGTTCTCAGGCGACCGGAAACCACCTTCGGGTATGGCGACCATAATCAGCGAATATTATCAACCCGCCCCGGATCTCATTGGGCCCTCGGAAGTGTCTTGGTAACGTCATTAGTGCCGTCACAATCGGGATCGCGATAATGGCACACCTCGATCTCGCGAGGTCGAACTCCTCCAATGCGACGCCTGTAAAAAGTGTCTCTTGGATGCGGCCGTTGTCTCCGATGCAAATTGGCACTCGGTGTTCGCCAGATTGTTCGGCGAACAAGCCCTTTGTTAAAACTTGCCGTTTCCGTCCTCCGCGAGTGCGGAGACGCGCGCTTTTTATCCGGATTCGGTGTGCCGAGTCGAGTAGCCACGATATCGCATTTTATGGCGATTCCTGAACAGAACGAAGCTCGACTACTCATGGGAAAATACGAGGAAGGAGGAGCGGAATCCTCCTCGGCGCTAATTACTCATTCCTCTCGATTCGTCCCAGTTAACGCGCTCCCACGAGTGCTCACACGTCTACGAAATTCGTTCCTCGCATGCAGCGTTAATATTAAGATGATGAAAAAGGCGCTGAGAAATTTAATCGAGGTCGATGAAATAAAATTCATCTATACCCTTTTCGGTGGTAATGTCTTTTTGAGTACTCAAGTGATAACAAAGCTGGCGCGACACTTTCCCGACATTTATATTTATGTTCAAGTTTTTTACAGTCTACGTTGAGAATTGTAATAACTGAAGCGTTCTATATGTCATTTCGGTAAAGTAATGATGAAGAGATCGATGTAAAACTGTCGAAATCCCGCGAATTCCGTATTCTAATTACTGTTTAGGACCAACGTCGCCATCTGTGACGTTTAGCTGCAACTAAATTTTTGCTCTAAAGACACGTGTTAGCCCCGAGACAAGCCAGCGTTCTGTTGCAATCGTTAGTGATAGTATTTTCCATATTATCCCACCTGTCTCTGTTATATTCCATTTCTATGGTATTCTAAATTGTTCGAGCTAAGTCCTGGAACTCTTCGTTTTCAATTCTACGCCTTAAAGGAGCGTAAAACATCGAAAACGTACACAGACCACGCCATGTTGGTTCTAGTTCGTGATAAATAAACAAATTTTGTATGAAAAATTAAATTGCATGAGTTTCAGGGCCTACTTTAGGGCTTCCATATTCCGTGGTGAAAGTTGAAACGAATCGGTACCTCCAATTCAGAGAACACTTTCCCCAACGATTAGACCTCTCAGATATATATATCTTATCACCTTAACGCGCTCTCACGAAGGACCACACGTCTACGAAATTGCCACGATCGTTCCTCGCATTCGAGGTTAATATTAAATGTCGGTAATAAATTAACATATTTCGACCCGATAGTCGGACGATTTGGGATTCGTCCTCGTTCTGTGCCGGGAAACAACCGCGATAACGCTCGAATAGATTTGTACTCGGATGTGCATGAAATGCCGGAAGAATCGATGCCTTCCAGTTTGCGGATATTTCGATGCACTTTATGCATTAAAAATATTGTAATCGATAAAAATGAGAGAAGCGAGACCTTTGCTGATTACTCGTTTCTACCATTTCGTTCTCGTTTCATGACCCCCGTGAGACGTTGACTCGAGTTAACCAGAATTAACTTAAAATTCAAGATACTTGGCGATAAGGCTGCCAGAACAGTTACAATGAGCTTTTGTGACATAAATGATGATTTTTAATTAGGCACAAGTAATGCTGTGAAAGTGGTTGACAGGGACCGATGAAGTCATTTATATTTCGAATTCAAATATCATTAATTAGATAAATGCCATTTTATTTGATCTTCCTGGGAGGATAAAGAAAATTCGTTTGAAGCAAATGAAGTTTATTCGAGTTCGTCGTAATTATGTAGTTCAATTCTGGTATTAATTAGTGGTATTAGTTATCGTCTCTGAATCACTTGACCAAATTTCTGCAAGTTATCGTGGTTTACTTGAATTTTTGACCGAAGGATTTCGCGGAAATTGCCAATGAGTTTATCGCAAATGCCAGGATGTACTCGTTCTCGTGTCATGCTATTCATAGGGATAATTCTTAGAGTGCCCGCTAACGTAAGACTGTCAAGGCATGATACATGCAAAGTGAGATTTATTTAAACGAGCTCAATGAAAGCAAATAGAATTCCTACCGCATCTTTGCTCCGTCATTCATTGACGATCGTAAGGGTTACATGAAACCTACCATCTGTATCATCACCATAATCAAAGCTTACCACCAATCACAAGGAGAATTACTATAGTGACTTCAGTCAATCCTGATTCTAAAAAATGTGCTACGTAGAAGCACATCGTACCAAGCAATTACAATAAACCATTATAATGACTGTAGTAAGTTGAATGAAATAATAAGGTGGTGCATTTGGTAAAAGGATGTCATATGCAGGTATTAATGAATACCTTTCAGCGCGTAAATGGTAAAATGATAGATACAGCAAATAGGAATAAACTCCTAAAAATTACGAGAAAAATCACGAGGAGAATTACTATAGTGACTTGAACCTACGTAGCACAAGAGGTACATCGTCCCAAGCAATTACAATAAACCATTATAATGACTACAGTAAATTGAAAAAAAAACAAAGCGATGCATTTGGTAAAAAAAATGTCATATGCCGGTATTAATGAATATCTTTCAGCGCGTAAATTGTAAAATGATAGATACAGCAAATAGGAATAAATTCCTGAAAATTACGAGGAAAATGGATGATTTTCGGGCTTCAATGTGTTAATGTAGTTATTTACCGTATCGTTATAAGAGATTCTTAATTTGCCTTTCGCATTGGCAGTGCAGCTAAGTGAAGGTAAAAGTCGACCATTGATAATGAAATGAATTGTCAATAAACTTCTGACCCAGACCGCGTCAGACGTTTGTTGACAAAATGGCGGCGAGAACAGCCCTGGCAGGAGCAATTGCCGATCGTGCAATTCATTAAACGAAGAGCTTTACGAGCAACCCTTACGACCTGTAACACTTGCGTCCAGACGTTTCAATCTGTAGTACACGTAATTAACTTTAACGTGCAATGGACGATAAGCCCATCCCTTAAAGTGCACTTCCTTCCCATCACGTTTCTTTCAAATGACTTTTCTTCAGCTAATATAAGTTTATACTTTGGTGCTAAATTGATCAGTATTACATTATGTTACAATTATTCGCAATGGTATAAGCTTTTACTAAGGTCCAGCCTCCATTTACGATTACGTTACCGTAAGGCGACTTACGTGTAATGGAATTAATAGAGTGACCCGATATATTACATTCTGTTCACGATCGAAATAATGTTATTGCATAATACATAAAAACGTGATATAATTTATTATTCCAGGATAGAGGAAGATTTATTTAGTGTCATATTTTATCATAAATATTTGGTCTCGGAGGAACAAACGAAGAGCCTTTCGCAAAGCGAGAGCTGGCTCGTATAAAAGGGAATTTAATTAATGCATAATTGGAACGAAATTACGCGGCAATAATATTAACGGACAAACAAAAACGGAAATCTCCAGGATTAAAGTTATTGACAATCCATCAAAGGCTGTATTTTGAACGGATTTGAAAAAAAACTGAAAGAAAAACACGATCACTCACGTTTGAAGTCATTTCGTCTCTCGCATGGTCAATAATCGAATTGATCTTATTGGTGAATTTCATTCGATTCAATCGATAGCCCCTGTGGGATCAAAAAAGGAATATATTTTGGATATAAAACCCATCGAGGGAAAAATAATATGAATTGCATTATTTGTGTCTAAATGTTCCAGGGTGTAGCACAGGTAATTAACTTTGAAGCTGAACTGATGACGTGATTTATGGGGAAGGGTGCCTCTATGTTATCACCTTTCCTTGTACGGACATTAGCCGAAGTAACGTTGATTATTAACACATTGCTTGAACCCTTTATTAATTTGTACACTAGATAACGAGAATTAGAGTTTCGTATCACCATGGATAAGGAAATGTCCGAATATCCCAATATATTATAATCAATGAAGACGTTACTTCCATCAGTACAGGCGTACATCAAGAACCCGGTATGATATATTTGAATCGATATTTATTTAAGGTGTGAGGGACAAATTTGAACAAGTATGAGCGCATTGCGATCGTTTTTACATTATCCGTGATTTTAATTGCTGAGCATCTATTCTCGGTCAATACCCCGAATAATCAAGGGTCCAGGGTTTTGCACTAATATTCTTGGCGACATGTAATAATCTTGCTGTGCACAATCTGTGGTGCACGTAATTAAGTTTAGTGTGCAACGTCCGATAAGACCATCTCTCGGACAAAGAACACCTCCGAGTACTATCATCTTCCCTTCCCTCGACTTTGGTTAAATTAATATACTGCCACGTCCTATCTTGGTTCCAGCGAACTAGAGGCCAACTTGGGCCGATATTCGTTTTAACTTTTAAACGGTCTTACGCGCTTGGTAAATCGGTCGGTATTTAGGTCACTTATTTTCCAAAAAAGACCGTCATCTTTGTCTCGAGCCCATCAGGAGGACAATAACGCCGCGATCGCCAAAAGGCTGATCCTTCGAGCGCGCTATTTTCAAGGGATATATATACGTAATATATATACACGTATATATATTTTCCCAAACTTTTCGGGCCGCTCGCGATACGTTTCATGTCACTTGAAAAGACTCATGAAAAGCACAGGTTTGATCTTCCTCGGGAAATTCAGGATTTTCACTGCTCAGTGAGTACATTCAATGCAGAATCATGAATTTATTCTTTTCAGGCAGAAATGTGCTCTTCCAAGAGATCTGGAGGAACGTACTATGTGTTGTGTGAACGTATTGCAACATACGTATTTTACACATCTTGTATACTCCACCACAAACGATTTTGGATGAAAGAGACCGATCGTTGCGATATTTATATCGAGGGGACCATTTTTCTTGTCATTCGTCCTCGAGATGGACAGTTCCCTGTGAAGAAAGAGGGAATTTAAACAGTCGTTTAAGTTGACATCTCCATTTTGGAACTCGGTAGCTAATTCTAGAGACGTAGGGACAGATAGGTTTTCGAAATCAACTGAATTCTTCAGATATTTCGGTACGGATTTAATCTTTTGCAATAAATGACGGTGCTAAACGATTTTTTTAGACCACAACCTTGAGCTTTACCTTTACGGAAATGACGCAAGGAACGATTAATATTATACCAGGTATTTTAATTCTATATTACCGAATTATATTTTTTTTAACGAGTCTTCTATTTTATTTTCTGGCTCGGTAATTTCAATTTTTTTATTCTCCTCGCGCTTTCTTACCGGTAACAATTTCATTATTTAGAATCAGTCAGTGAATGTTCTCCTTGCTTTGTTCATGCAACTATAAAAGAAAATAATTCATTTTATAAAGGACTTACCAAAGTCAACGATATCACAAGAAGATGAAGCGCCTCGGATAAAGTGAAAAATTAAACAAATTAAGGAACCTTTGAGAAAACTCCGAAATTATAAAAGCTGCGTTACGCAATTAGAAATATCGAGACAAGAAATGTTCACATTTAATCTGGCCCGGAATAATCTGAATTCCTAAGATTTTCTTGTCCGAAAACGGAAACTCATTCATGATGGTCTATTCGCGCGCATCGAGTGTACTTCTTTCCGAGTTTCGTCGCTTCATTTTACTTTTTATCGATCTTATATTACTTAGTTTTATGTATTTCTTTACTCTTTAAGTGGCGCACTTTCTTTTTAAAATATTTAATTAGTCCTGATTCGTTTGGACTACTTTCATAATAATATTAATATTGAAATTCCGTGAAAATGTCGCCTCATTAATGAAGTCGTATTTTTTAATGGAAAAAGATCTTCGGTTCGAGGAGGTAGAGCAAAACTAGGAGCTATAACCTTGGCTTTTCTGCAAATATGCATCTACTGAAAGAACCTCGTTTTCGTGCAGCGGACTTGACCTATTCTGTCACTGTCTAGACCTACATATCAAAAATGTAAGTCACGATCATAACTCGAGGGTAAGTCTTACAATTAAAATTCGTTCATCGCCGGAAATCGAATATTACGAACTTTCACTTTAAGTTTCATCTCCATTTTTCCCTGTACTTTGTAATAAAGCGATCAGCACAATTTTCGCGTGGTCAACGTCACAGTGAAAATTGTATCAATTAAGATTTTAAAATAAAAATTCGTAAATTACTAACGTGCATACACGGACTTTCATTTGGAATAATTTATACGAAATGTAACGAAGACGTTTTTGCAAGTACTTGACAGGTTTCACAACAATTAATCAATCATCCGCTTACCACATGGAACGAAACTATCTCAAAAATTGTCCAAACAATTCCAAATACCCCCTCAGTTAATTAATATTCCCAGAATTTCGGCGGTTAACGAAACAAAAGTTCTCTCTAATTGACGCCTGACAAAAATGCCGGTCGTCAGTTTTGGGTAAAATTCGTCTAAAAATCATCTGAAATAAATATTGGTGCGTGTAAATATCCATTTCTTCCGCACAGAAGATGTGCTTTAATTTATCAGTTTATAAAAAATTAGCAATCCCTCAGAACGGATTCGAGTCGATTTTGAATGATAAGAGCTGCGCGAATGGCCGTCAACTTACATCGAAAACCGCCGCAACACTTGAGTAACGTTCTCGAATAACGGAAACACAAAAGCGCGGATATTAAACGATCCGCAATTTTTGGGGAGGTTTTACGGCGCGTTGTTTCGGAATCTTTAGCGAAGACTTTCGGCAGGCTTCGTGGCGGCTTCTTTGCGAGGCCGCGCGGACTCGTGTATATCGCAAGACTTGTTAGGAGTGACAAGTAATTAAGCGCGACGAGACAGCCGCTCGTTAAAGGGAAGGAACCGAGAGACGCTTCCGCGGATCGCGCGGCGTTTTGACTGCGACGGGCGTCGCGACGCGCCTCATTCTAAAAAGAGTAGGCACAGGACGCGATTCGACGCGACGCGCGATTCGGAGAGCACATGCGCCAAAAGAGCACATGGCGCGCGGGGTCACTGGAACGGGTTTCCCCTCCATGTTTCTTTAACGGATGATTATGTCTAGATCTTAAGGTGAGATGAAACCCCCTCAAATTAGTCGATTCAAATAAAACACTTTTTTTAAGGGTGTTGGATGGCGGGGTCAGTGGAACGGGAATTGCCTCCCCCCCATGTTTCTTTAACGGATGATTATGTCTAGATCTTAAGGTGAGGTGAAACCCCGTCTAATTAGTTAATTCAAATAAATCACTTTTCTTTAAGGGTGTTGGATGGCGGGGTCAGTGGAATGGGAATTGCCCTCCTCCCCCCATATTTTTTAACGTATGATTATATCTAGATTATAAAATAAAATTTAAAAAACTGTAAAACTGTCGATATCCCATGAATTCATTATTCTAACGACTGTTTAGGACTAACGTCGCCATCTGTGATGTTTAGCTGCGACTAAATTTTTGCTCTAAAGACACGTGTTAGCCCCGGGACACGCAGTTTTGCAATCGTTGGTAACAGTATTTTCCGTATTTTCCCATCTGACTGTAACATTCCATTTCTACGGTATCCTACATTTTTCGAGCTTAGTCCCGAAACTCTTCATTTCAGATTCTAAGCCTCCAAGAAGCGTAAAACATCGAAAACGTGTACGGATCACGCCATGTTGGTTCTAGTCCATAATAAGTAAATAAATTGTTGGTGAAGAATGAAATATCATGAGTTTCAGGACCTACTTTAGGGCTTCCATAGTCCCGTGGTAAAATTTGAAACGAATCGGTGCACTCACTTCGAAGAATACTTTCATCAACGATTTGACCTCATATATGTATAGGCTGTCTCATATCACCTTAAGAGCCGTTTGCCTTTGATTTCATGCGATAAATGCGATTCGGTAGCAAGTGACATTCGGCTTTAAAATTGTGACAGTATTCGATGATTTCTCCTTGCGATTTGTAGCTGATTTCCACAGATTTCGAGCATGAAAATCCATGATTTCCTGTGTGATTACCCTCCCAAGTACTTATAGTACTTATTCGTAATTCGAATATTGCGATACCGTTGTGTTCATACAAAGCGCCTTTTAGAGGACGCAAGATTTCTTTACAGTTAAACAAATTTTGCGTGTAATTTTTGTCCACGACATGATTTATTTATAAAACGTATCTGTCTCATTGAGTTACTGGCTTGACGAATCGCCATGTTTCAGAGAGCGGTGGAATTGTATTGGATTGTTGATAAAGAATTTTGTTGACCAAAAATCAAAGGTTTTCTAGGGGTTAGCGAAATTCACTTGAATATTACACCTATCTCAGAATATTTTCAATAACAACCGACTTGCATAATGAGCAGCAACTCCGTTTAGTATTTCGTGAAATACCGGTAACAAATAATCTTTGTCTGACGCATTCGTAGATGATACGTAGTCCGTATGTATATAAGTTAGATAAAAAGCACATGGCCAGTGGAATGACTGAAACAGCGCTTTTACCTCGACCATTGAGCATGAAAAAGCCATGTTTCAGTTTTAAGCAAAGACGAACGAATAAGATTCAACAAACGTTGCGTGGATTTTTATACACGCGGCGCGCTATTCAAAAAGCATATGTACTAAAAGAACATATATCCCGCGGGGCTTTCAAGAGGCGCTTATTCTCCACGTTCGTTTAACGGGCGTTATATTTGTCGGTTTCTCGTCACGTGACGGTGTCGAATAAACGGCTTTGGATCGATATTGCGTAGATTTAGTGTACTCGTTATCCGAGCGATTCCCACGAAGGGCGGTCATCCCTTTGTGAAGTATTCCGTGAAATACCGATTGGCGAATCATTTTTCCCGGACTGTTTTACGTATCCGGCATGTGAGACGAAAAACACGTGGCCTGTGAAACATCTGGAACGACACAGATCACGTCTGGGTTTTAGGAAGTGAATGACGAACAAGATTCAATAAATATTGCGTCGGCTTTTGATACATAGGACACGCGGTTTATAGAGCACGTGGTCAAAAAACATGGCCTACAAGATGATTTTTAAGTTTATGTAAGCGGGCACACGCGTACGTATAAATACAAGGCTTTTGATACATAGGACACACGGTTTATAGAGCACGTGATCAAGAAACATGGCCTACGAGATGATTTTTAAATTTATTTAAGCGGGCAGACGCGTACGTATAAGTACAAGTTTACTCACTGTGGCAATAAAACCGCACCTAATCGAATTAAAAGGAAAGAATTCTGCAACTGGGTCAATTTTGATTCAATAACGTCTCGGAGGATGAACTTTGAAAATATCAAGTCTAAGTCGTAATTCTTCGACCTATTCCTTGTAGTTGTATCGAGGTACTCTTTCTGGCGGCACGATCATCTAAACAATTATACAATTTAAAAAGAAAACATCTATTGAGAAACTTAATTTGGCTGGATTACGCTAGGATTAAAATAGGAAAATACGGAATACGAGAAACAATGCGATTGCAGATAGACGGAGGAATTCCATTCTTTAGGAGGAATTCCTGGGTTGTACTCGTGACGAATTCAAAGGTACGTAGAGAATCAAAGTTGACGTAAAACGTGCTAGTATAGGGCCTCTATCATGGCTGTGCTCATTGTGAAAAAAAGGATGCTTTTTTGCAAAGAACTGTGATATGAGGTACATGTAATATAGATCAAATGAAAGCTCGGTTGGAGCTTCGGAGGTGAAACTCTTCAACAAGAGTGACGAGCGAGTATACTTGGTGTATACAAGTAGTTAGTTCTCTTTGGTTGGTTTCAGGCCTTGCCTTAACCACGATTTCATTTGTTTTATTGTATTATATTTTGAAACGTGATTGACCCCTCTGTTTTTTCACTGTTTCAGTGTTTTGTCGTGTTATATCTTTCTTTAATCGGAATTTCGCTTAATTGCATAGTTGGTACTGAAAACTCCCGACGATGACGGACATCCGTCCACCACCGAGATCGCCGAGCGAATCGTGTATACAAGTATATAACGAGTGTTGCAATGCGATACCTACCGTGGAATACGCGCGATATTAAGATGATATGAAAGGCGCTGAGAAATTTAATCGAGGTCGATAAATTAAAATTCATCTATACCCTTTTCGTGGGGATACTACGGTTTCCGAGGCGCCAAGGCTTGACAATTGATTATGATTGCGTACGATATGGACAAACATCATATCAAGTACCCCTCATTCGGAGAATACTTTCATCAACGATTTGACTTCTCAGAGATATATATACATAGGCTGACTCATTCATATCATCTTAAGAATGTCTTGGAGGATTATTGACTTATACCCTTGCATAAAAAACAGGGAAGATTTAAACGACAACGAAGGAATTATATTTGATAAATATATTTTATCGCGCATAACATCCGTGACGAGTATTCTTTAAAACAGTAGAGGTAGAAAATGATGATAATAAAAACGAAAAAGATAATCGTCGCATTCAGCCGCCGAAAAGAAATTGATTTAGAAATCCCTTATTAATTTCACACGGGATGCACACAATGCAAGTGCATAGAAAACAATCAATTCATCGGGTTCAACCGGAGCTCAATTCTTCCCCTCCACTTTTGTTCCGTTCAAGGAACGCACACGCTTGAAAGAAATATTGTAGTTACTTGTTCGTCATACACTTAAGTCTAATACAAGCGAACGGAAGATGCCGAGTTCGCAGGGGGGCGTCGCGACGCCGATCCTAAAGCGGCGCGTTCCAAAGCACTGGTCGCAGCTTCCGATCAAACTTCGGGTTTTCCGTCGACATCGGAGCTCTTCGGCAGCCTCTTACTCAGAGTGTAACAAAGTTGAATTTCATAAACGTTTAATTAATAACCTGGTAAACGAATTTGGTTTGTATAAAAGCGCATATGCATCTCAATTTTTCATTTTATAGCGCAAAGTCCACGCCTGCCTTTGTACCGTAAAAATGAGGCGGTTTAAAGTGAAGTAAAACCCCCCTCAAATCAGTCGACTCGAATAAGACTTTTTTTTAAGGGTATTGAATCGAACCGTCTGAAAGTTTGACACATGATTCGTGAGCATCTAGGAATTATCCTGACACTACCGAAATTCCGATTTTTTAAACAAATTTTTGTTAACTTAGCCCAGACCAGAAACAATATGGCGTCGAGCTCTCATATTTCGATCAATATACAATTATCGAAAACTCTAATATGAAAAACGAAAGGGTCAGGACAATTGTACGAAAATTTAAAACACTCTGGTAATCGAGACACTCGCATTTGAACGGGATAAAGGCAAAAAAGTGTCTTATGCGCTTCTACGCTAAAACTATGGGAATTTAGGGTCTAAGAGTGAAAATTTAGTTGACATGGAAATCACAGATGGCGCAGGGGGTCCCTTTGGAGTCAATTAGGGCCTCAGAAAGCATGAATCCAGAGGATTTCTGGAGTTTTACTTCGATTTCTTTATAATTATTGTACGAAAACGACAGGTGAAGTATGCCACTTAGTACAATACCCAATATAATCCGATACAGCTGTCAATATAAAAATGAACGTCGGCAACGTAGGTATTCGGAAGAATCTTTTTTTACCAACGTCGAACAATTTCCTTGACATGTTTCATTTCACCTTAATTATATTGCAAATGGATCTACCACGAAACAATTCGGAGCAGGTTTCTCTTTCGGAAGCTGATTAATTTGTAAATCGGAAAACGTCAAAAGTTACGTTCCATCTCATGTTGGGTGTGTCTGCTACATTATGGGTGGGATTTAATGCAAATAGCGGTATTGTGTTTGTACATGTTAGTGCAGTAATGCAGTTTGAAAATCGAAGCATGTAAAGTTCGGGGGAATTCTCTGTTTTCGTGAATTAGTGATCGACGGGTCTTCAAAAGGGGATTTAATGAGAGGCTGTACAGGCGCTCGTTAAATGGAAGGAAGTCAACCCGATGAGACACATTCGCGAATCGCGTGACGTTTTAATTACTATGACGTTCAGACGTGTGATTTCAACGAGCAACTTCAGGCCGAGCTCTAGATGAACCGAAGTATGCGCGTAATTGAAAAATACATACAAGACTCATCGGGCCTTTGCAACGACTCGGTAAAGAGTGTCGATGCGCCTCAACATTTCAACATTGTGTTTTATATTGTTACATTGATATATTTTCGAGTCATTTCATTCTCAACGTTTTTCATTTTCAAGCCGTACTTCAGTTTCTTCAAAGAGACTCAAATAGTTTCCCTTACAGAATAATAAATAATGTATGTAACAAAATTATGTTAATAATTTTTCAATTTCAATACATTGTTTTATGTACAAGCAGTTATACTATCTGCAGTACGTACACGATGTATTCGTTATGTAAACGAAGACAGCGAATATATGTACTATAATTTTTACACATTTAAATGGATGAAATAAATCAACAAATTCCGAATATTCGTAGATTTGCAAAATTCCTTATTTCCTGGATATCAAGCAAGTGCTTTAAAATAAATGATGTTCACTGGTTGTGTACCATTTTTTAAAAAGCCTTTTCGTCCGTTAAAGTATCGCAAATACTTTGTTATGAGATATTTACTGTTTTTAATAAATGATAGGGCGTGTTTATCGCATAAATTACAGTTCGTGTTTAAGGAAAACGCATGAAGCATTCTGTATTAGACCAATTCTGACTTTGAGACAGGTATGGGTTTGCAAAATATATGGAATTGAGAAAATAATATACATGTTTTGTTGGGAACCTTATTTTAGTTGTTTGTTAGGCAATGCCTGTGTTCTTGTACTAACACCGTTGTAGTTAAGAAGTCGATCGTTAAGTCAAGAGTGTCATCGAGCGCTTTTTGCATATATATATATGCATATAAAACTCCGGACTACTTTAATCTCCGACGATTCCCTATTTTCATATTATATGTACTCTAAAACCCAGCAAAATATTAATAATAAACCGAAATTCTTGTTACGAAAACAGCCATGTCTAAAGGTATAAAAAATAATGAGTAATAAATGCTATTTCTGTTTGGAACTTTATACACATTATTATGTAAATAAGTGCTAACGTTTTAAAGTGAAGTGAAATACGTCGAGGAACTTAATCGACGTCGGTAGAAGAAATGTTCTAAATACCTACGTTGCTGTCGTTCGTTTCTATATTGTCATCTGTGTCGAATTATGTTGAGTATTTTACTACATGGCATACGCCATCTGTCGTTTTCGTATAATAATTATAATGAAATCGAAGAGAAAACTCCAGAAATCCCTTGGATTCATGGTTTCCGAGGCCCTGCGATGTATTTTGTGCAATTGCTATGAACTGTAACACGTGACGAACAAAATTTGCGTAAAAAGCCGTACCCACCCTTCCCTTCCTTCAGAATTTGAACTTGCGACACGTACGTTACACCGAACGTCCTACCGACTACGTCAACCTATGTGTTGAGTATCTCCTTCCACCTAAGTTTTATGTGTTCCCTAGGAAACATTCATTCTTTTTTTATTGATTTCCGTAGCTTATAAAAATTGTATATAAAGTACTATTCAACTCTCGAGCACCCACGTTGTAATTTTGCCTGTATCATTTGCGGATAAAATAAATAAGGTAAGTGAAGGATAAAGTCAAAGAGGGCGCCACGAGTGTCCTTCCCTTACCATCGAAAGCGAGCAGTGTCGATAAGCGTAAGTAAGCCATCACCGTCAACTGTGCCGCATGGTATTGCCATCACGAGTACGTGAGCCGCCAACGGTGACTGGTAGATGGTACCGCCATCGCGAGTGCGCGAGCTCCTATCAGAAATTCGTTGTGCCGCCCTTGGGGGCAAAAAACGGTGAAAGCTAATGTACGATACCAGAGAGCAGCACAGGATGCGATAGCACGATCCTGCCCGTGAGCAATCTCCCAACTCATCTCTGGCTGGAACTAACTAGCATGTGGAAACTCACCGAAAGTCGGATCTATCCAATCCGGTATTGAATAAATACCGATGGTGGAGACTTAGTAAATGAGTGTTTATTTTACGTCCGTGTATCCCGTCGCTCTTTCAAGATGTACGGACCAAAATACATATTACATTAACGTACCAGAAAAGCGTTATATTTTGGAAGAAACCATTCGTAACGGAATAATTTAATAACGCATTTAAGAAAACGCTGTCTTAAATATGGGTGTACCAGCATTCTTTCGATGGTTAAGTCGGAAGTATCCATCTGTTATTGTCAATTGCATTGAGCAGAAGGTAATATCTTAAATTTCGTCATTATTGAGTTTTAATGCCACATTAGGGTTCTGATACTTTTTTTTTTAAGCAGATTTACTTTGCTCAGGCAGTATTGTATGGTCTTTGCGACATCTTTGTGATTTATAATTTTATAGGTTAGGTTGTTCAATGACAGTTTTAAAATTTTGAAATGAAGCTTACGGTTGTTTGTCCCAGAATTATTTAAGATATTAATTATGCAATCAATTTGGAATATCATATCTTAAATTTGTAGGCTGTATCAAGTAATGGAACTCGAGTTACAATCAATTCGGCCGATCCAAATCCTAATGGAGTTGAATTTGATAATTTGTATCTGGACATGAATGGTATAATTCATCCTTGTACGCATCCTGAAGATAGGTAATTGTATAATTTAGATATGACCTGTCTGGTTTGTAGAACTTATAATTTAAAATTTGGTATTTATAATATAGACCTGCCCCGAAAAATGAAGAGGAAATGATGGAGGCGATTTTTGAATGTATCGATCGATTATTTCGGATTGTTCGGCCAAGAAAATTGCTTTATATGGCCATCGATGGTGTTGTATGTATTTTTAATGTAACATAAATAAATTATTTATTTAAGAAATGTTACCACTTAATAAATTTATATTCCTATAGGCACCGCGTGCAAAAATGAACCAGCAAAGATCCAGACGATTCAGGGCTTCAAAAGAATCTGCTGAGAAAATAAGTGAAATGCAAAAAATACGTCAAGAATTATCACAGAAGGGTGCAAATGTGCCCCCAGAAAAAGCAAAGGAAGAACATTTCGATAGCAACTGTATAACTCCGGTATGTATTGCATTATATATGCAATGTGTTATGTTCCTTCTATTTACTTTATGTTTTTGTCTCATTATTTCTTCACTATTATTCAAATGTTCTGTATTAATGTGTTCTAGGGTACACCTTTTATGGCAAGATTATCAACTTGCTTACACTATTATATTCATGACCGTTTAAATAATGACCCAGGTTGGAAAGATATAAAAGTTATTTTAAGTGACGCAAATGTGCCTGGAGAAGGAGAGCATAAAATCATGGATTACATTCGTCGCCAAAGAGGTAATATTTTATAAACTAAATAAAATTTATTACACATTTATGATTCATTCTAAATTCATTGGTTAATTAATTGTTAACAGCTAATCCAGATCACGATCCAAATACTCATCACGTTCTGTGTGGAGCTGATGCTGATTTAATTATGCTGGGGTTGGCTACACACGAACCTAACTTTACTATAATTCGAGAAGAATTTAAGCCAAACAAACCAAAACCTTGTGACATATGTGGGCAATTAGGACACGAATTAAAAGATTGTACAGGGACAGAGCCGGATCCGAAAAAGGCAGATGAATCATTTGCAGACGAATGCCAGTACATATTCGTTAGATTAAATGTTCTTCGGGAATATTTAGAACGAGAATTACAAATGCCCAATTTACCTTTTAAATATGATTTTGAAAGAGCAATAGACGATTGGGTGTTCATGTGTTTCTTCGTAGGAAATGATTTTCTACCACATCTACCATCCTTGGAAATCAGAGAAGGAGCTATCGACAGACTTGTTAATTTGTATAAAAAAACGGTGTATAGAACAGGGGTAATTGCTGATACATTTTTACATTTCTGCATGCTTTTTAAGACAATTTTCACAATTCATTATGACACTAAATTATTTTAGGGCTTTTTAACGGATAGTGGTGACGTTAATTTGGATAGAGTACAAATGATAATGTCAGATCTTGGAAATGTTGAAGATGAAATCTTTAAGAAACGACAACAAAATGAATTAGCATTTAAACAACGTGAAAAGGACAAGAAGAAAAGAATGGAAGCTGTTAGTAACTATAAACCTAAATGGATTCCAGCTGGACAATTTGCACCCACTGTTAGTATTATGTACTATTATTTATATTCTATTTATTTTATTTTTTTGTATTGTGAGAGTTTATTGTATTGTTTGTATTTATGATTTATTTCTGATTGTGTGTAAAGCCACTAGGTGAAACAGTGAAACCAATACAGAATCCTAGATATGAGGCTTATCAGATGCGTGTGCAAGGAAGAAATTATAATACTTCTGCTGCCGAGAGAGCTCTAAAGGGGACTAATGCAAATGCTGCATTGGAGGCCATGATAGTTCCTGAGGTGTGTAATTTTTTCAATGTAATAAACTTTCATTGATTTTAATATCATATTATTAGTTAATACTCTGTATTGTTTGCAACAGGGTTCAAATAATCGTGGGCAGAAAAGAAAAATAGATCAAGTAGAGAAAGAAGACGATGATGATCAGGCGCATGACGAAGTACGGCTTTGGGAAGATGGTTTCAAAGACCGCTACTATGAATCTAAATTTGACGTGTCACCGGATAATCTTGAATTTAGGTTAGTTTTATATTTTCTAATTATACAGATCATTAATTCTTTTAAAGTTAATGGCATATTATTTGCATCGTGGACCAGATTTTAAAGGTTAGTACATATAGGATGGAGCACAGCACATTGTATCGCACCATAAGTTCTGCTCCATCCCAGTGACCTATTCCGCCAACAATATGCGATGATTCATATAAAATGTATGTCAGCGATCTGTGTGGATTTTTACATTGCAATACTATATGCTGTGATCCATCATAATATGTGCAAACGTACAAAAAAACAGAAAGACTCCAATTAGATTAAGGAGTTTGTATGTATCCATACTTACGGAGCTAGAACTAGGTCAAATTGAAAGATAGAAAGTTTTTTTTATTGATTAGGAGTAACATAATAGTAAGTTTTGACCATTTGCTAATACTTTGTTTAATTTTATTGTTTAGGAACAGTGTTGCTTTGCAATATGTACGTGGCCTTTGCTGGGTCTTGCGTTACTACTACCAGGGTTGTGCATCCTGGAAATGGTATTTTCCATACCATTATGCTCCATTTGCAAGTGATTTTATTAACATAGGAGGACTTTCTACTGAATTCGAAAGAGGAACGCAACCAGTAAGTGATTCCGAATAAACAAACATATAAATAATGTTTAAAAATCATATGATCCTATTTATTTCATATCTCTTCATTTATCATTTACGTATCTCTTTCCAGTTTCGCCCATTGGAACAACTTATGGGAGTATTTCCAGCAGCTAGTAGCAGTCATGTACCTGCTCCTTGGGCTAAATTAATGACTAACCCCGTAAGTATTGACTAAACAACTTATAATTTTCAAAACGATCTAGTACATTAAAGGGCCGATACATAAAGTGTTAGAATGCAGTCAAACAGAAGACCTGTTGCCGAAAAACTTACTTTTAAAATCTAGTACATCTCATGTTTGCCATTTTCTCTTATTCGTTGCATTACCGGCAATCGTAACATTTAAATCAAATATATCCTACAGTTTCATAACTTTATTTTTTCAGAATTCACCGATTATAGACTTTTATCCAGAAGACTTCAAAATAGATCTCAATGGTAAAAAGTTTGCTTGGCAAGGAGTAGCATTACTTCCTTTTGTTGATGAAAAAAGATTATTTAAGGCATTAGAACCATTATACGAATGTTTAACTGATGCTGAAAGTAAGTAATTGTAGATACGTTGACAATTCTACATACACATCTATTCGTAGGAACTTAAATCTATTGTCATTATACCGGGCCATTTAATTATTTTCAGAGAAGCGAAATATACGTGGTGATGATCGATTGTATGTAGGCCTGGGAAATGGCAACTATAATTTCGTAAAGGAACTCTACACTAGCCGCGTGACTGCAGAAACTGAAGTCTGTATGGATGGTATGCGTGGTACGGTATTATTAGCAGAAGACTGTGTTGGTGAAGGTGCAACATTGCCTTCGCCTATTAATGGTCTGCCGGTTCGGAACAACAAAGTGTACTGGTGAGCTTATTATCTAGATTAATATTTGATTAATCTGTACCAATTGATGAAATTGAACAACGTAAAAACAATCCTTTACATGCGTAGAACTTACCTTAATATTTATTTTTTCAGTATTAGATTCAGAGATCCTAATTATGGTAGCGATTACATCTTTCCGGCTAAAAAATTGAAGGGCGCCAAGGAACCGCCGAGAGTGCTGAAACCTCAAGATTTCGAGCAGATGAACCGGAATAATAATAACCAATGGAGGCCGCAAGTTGGTTTTGTACGTACAAATCAAGTGGCCTCGATTGGAGATGCTGGGCATCGAATGTTAGGGTAGGTTTCTATCAACAAATTAAAATCCAAATTTTTGCTATAGCTTCATGCATTAGTTACATTTTTCATATTGTCTACTTCAGGTTTCATACGAATCTTAACAGAACTGTTCCTCTGTACGGAATGGTGCCGCCGCCACCGCAACCTCAATTTCAACCCAATCGCGGTAAGTCATTTTAACATTTACATGAAGATAATGTACCATCTTATATACTAGAAATGTTTTTTTTTTTTTCCCATAGCTTTGTCTTACCAAGACATTAAAAATCTGGGTTTACAGAAATTCATTTTTAACACATGCAACGTTGACGAACAAAGAACATAGCCGCACTAGATATACTGTTCATTGAATCAATCATATTCTATCCTATTGGTATTAAAATATTCACTATTGATGTGCAGTGTTAATGCAACATAACGGTGAATATTGTTAGTCACGTACTAATGATGCAATTACAATAATATCTGATTCCACGACGAAGTGAAACTTTATTTTTCACAAACGTAATATTAATCAGTATCTTCAGTAAATAAGTCGATACATCAGTAGCTCATCGATATTGACTGAGTAATGCGCTTTGTTTGGTCATGCATAAATTCTAATCCTATGAAAGAAAAACACTTACATACTTTTAAATAATCTTACTGTCTGCTTCTAAGCGATAGACGAGTATTTAACGGAATTTGTTGGACTCCACTAGGATCGAATTCCCGTTCTCTTTCGCCCCTACTTATCCAACTTAAATCCCCATAAGTCATCGGTCATTGGTCATGAATAACGACGAACACCCCCCACGGGTGGCTTATCGATTAACGATAGGTCTTGAGAGGCCAGGCCGCAGTCCCGAGCGTAGGTCCTGTGTTTGTGCATACATATTTGCGAGGGTGGACGAGGGTGTACGGGAAGGGTGGATATCGCGGCCCCACAAGCACGGGGTAGTCAGTCAGTCAGTCAGTCAATCGTTCTCTAACTCGGCCCCGGACTCTGAGAGGTCTCCCCTTACCAGGGATTACCAAAGTAGAATTAAAACGCACGCATGGCACCGCGACTTCACGAGCTTCACGGCTGACATGCTCCACGAGAGTTTTATTGTTTCCCGCCCTCGGGGATTCTGTAATCACCCTCAGCCCTCCGTCGAATTGTTTTTACATTTGTACATCCGTGACCCTGCATGTTACGAGGACGAATTACGTTTGCCGTGACCGGCGCCTCTTTTGCGAAGATTTAAACAACCCTTTTTCTTGAGGCTAGTTTGTGTACATGTACATGTTGCAATTAACGGGAATAGAAGGGTATTGATGATTGAACCGATAATTGTACAAAAGTAGCTATCGGATGTTTTGTTTAATTAAACCTCCAATTTGCAAAATATTAAATTTTCACACTAGTAATTATTAAGTACATTGTAAAATTCATAAATCTGTATGTTCAATAATGGCGAATCGCACCATGTGCAGGGTGGGACACAACTTGAGACACAGCTTGGTGAACAATTTGTTTAGACAGAAAAGTGTTGAATAAAAGTGTCTTGATTTTGAGGAGGAAGTATAATGGCAATATCCATTATTTATTTAAAGTTCAATTTCAAGGTCAGTTTAGGGTCAACTTTAGTTTTTTTTTAATGGGAGTCCTACTTTTTTATTTCGGCATTGTATTGTATGGGAAAAGGGAAGTCGCTTTTATCAGAAACTTTTTTGTACAAGTTCAATTTCACCAAAGAAGGACAAAAATAATGTAAAGAATTTCCGTTCCAAGTTATGTTGTTCAGTAACTCCGTTTCTCTGTTTACGTCAGTCAGCCGTTATGTATATCTTTATAATTTTCACAGACGAATTATTTACCAGGCTCTCAAGGTGTAATCAGTAGCAGTAACAAGTAGTCAAGATGCAATAATATTGTAATAAAGGTGGATAATTGTTAGAACTATTAGAATCAGAAGAAATAGAGAACTCCAAGAAACCTTTTCTCTACGGCAGCTTGTTTATAGTTCTCTTTTTTTCTGATTTCTTGTTAACGAGATTTATTGTTTCTGCAAGGGGTTATTAACCCTGCTTTTCGTTTTTCGCCACTTTCTCCTTGTTGTTTATGATGGCAAATATTTGGTGAAAGTCCTTCATCGATTCTTGCCGATTTTGAGCAAGCCTTCGGAAAAAAACCGTGATTATTCGGAAGAAATTTTCTTGATTACCAATTAAAGTATTGGAGCGTGGTCGAAAGTGATCAATTTCTTAACTTATCAGCTTCAATACGAGGTTAAGAGAGCCCCTTTTACCCTGAATGAAAAAAGTACTTTCTTTAAAAAAAGGAATTCTCGTGATGAAAAGATTTTTCCTTGTTATTATATTCAATTTTCTTGAGCTTAGCTTCATAAAACTTTTATTATTCATTATCAATAGTTCTTCTATGTATAAATGTCTTGGAATGAAAAGTTGATTTATTTCAAACAGTAAAAGATTTTGTAAGAATTAATAATATTCTTGTACCAGAGTAGAATTAGGCAGATTTATAGTAAATCTGACGTTTTCTTTCAAAGCTCTGTCACTTATTAGTGGACTCATTCTTGAATCAACTTTGTACACGAAATTGTTGTCATGAAAATCATCCATTTGATAAAAAATTATCATCATTTGACTTGCAACGTCGACGATTCGCAGAAAATTAA
Organism: Orussus abietinus; assembly: GCF_000612105.2. Lineage (NCBI taxonomy): Eukaryota > Metazoa > Arthropoda > Insecta > Hymenoptera > Orussidae > Orussus > Orussus abietinus. The sequence continues at coordinate 127,356 of NW_019394343.1, read as the reverse complement.
TTTCGCTGGAGTCGACATTTTTTTCCAGTAAAAAATGTTTAAATCGCCACAAGCAATTAATTTCGTCTAAAACGAACATTTTTCGTTTAGTGCAGGCTACTTTTTCTCTAAGGAAAAGTGCTTTTTTTTAATTAGAAACCTTATTTATCTTACACTCCTTTACATAGCGACACTAAAAACCTTTTTCCAATCTTAAGTTCATTTTTTAATTTATCGTAAGATTTCAACATTGTCAGATAATCGTGAAAATTGATTTCCCCGTTCACCCTGATTATATATAGTACATTAAGGATTGACCAGTCACCTAGATCAATCTTAATATCTGTCATCCCTATAAAGAGGTGTACACTTTCGTTTAGTTACATCCCTTCCTTCCTGTCATTTGTGTATATTGTCACAAAGTGTTCATACACTATCCTGTTATCCTTACAGTGTCTGAAACCGGAAGGTATACATACAACACATTTGTACACCAAAATTCCATACCATGTATTTTGACAACTACGTAACCTTAACCTTTTCCGGATACCAGGTGGTCGACACCCTTCACTACTTCGTTATTTCTATAATTTTGGAAAAATGGAAAAGTTTTTTTTCCCCTCTCCGTCCACTCTCGCTGTATCTACAATATTTAAGATAAAGTGAAATACATCGAGGAACTTGATTGACGTTGGTAAAAAAGGTTTTTCTAAGTACCTACGTGGCCGACGTTCGTTTTTATATTGACAGCTGTATCGAAGCATTTTGAGTATTGCACTAAATGACATACTCCATCTGTCGTTTTCGTACAATAATTATAAAGGAATCGAAGTAAAACTCCAGATATCTGGATTCATGGATTCTGAGGCCCTAATTGACTGCAGAGGGACACCCTCCGCCATCTGTGATTTCCATGTCAACTAAATTTTCACTCCGAGAGCTCATATTCCCATCGTTTTAGCATAGAAGCGCATAAGACACTTTTTTTGCCTATATCCCGTTCAAATGCGAGTTTCTCGATTACTGGAGTGTTCCAAATTGTCGTACAATTGTCCTGACTCTTTCGTATCTCATATTAGAGCCTTCAATAATTGTAGACCGATGGAAATATGAGGGTTCTCTACGCTATTCTGATTCTGGTCTGGGTTGTTAAAACATTTTATTTTTCAAAAATCCAATTTTTAAAAGTGTCGGGATAACTTCTAGGTGCTCACGAGTCATGTGTCAAAGTTTCGGACAGTTCTATCCAATACCCCTAAAAAAAGTGTTTTATTCGAATCGTCTGATATGAGGGGGGTTTCACTTTCGTATGAAGACATTTAGGGCCCGTTCACATCGTTTTCGAAGGCGGGGTAGTTCACGCAATGACACGGATATATTACGTTTACAAGCGAATGCGCTTTGCTCGTGAAAACGCGTAGTCGCTTGTAAACGCAATACACATACCTGTACCTAACCGTTGCATGAGCTAACGCGCTATATGTATGGACCCGAAGAAGCCACGGAGGTTAATCTTCAGGCAGGAAGCCGCAGGTGCGCCTCGAAGTCGGCCTCCGGAATTGATTCCGATTCTCGGGGCGGTTGTCGGCTGCCGGTTGCTGCAGGTGGGAGGGCGCGACAGCGCGGGGGGTCCCGCACCCCCGAGCGGACTAGGGGGCGCTCGGGGGGATTCGGGGGCGCTCGGGGGCGCTCGGCCTCGGGTGGGATTAGCTGCGAGGGTGGTTCGTCACGTAGCGCGTGACTCGGCCCGGTCGTTGTTTGGCACGTCGACCGAGCGAGCGCGCGGGCGCTGCCGTGCCGTTCGTTTCGCCCAATTATAAAACAAACGCGCTGCACTCCGTAATTATCCAATTAGTGGATGTTCCCTCCGTCGTCGCCGCCCCCGACGCACCCCCGACCCCGGCGCCGCCGACCTCCGCGCCCTCGCACCCTCACCCCTCGCGCGATAACCACTTCCCCAGGACTTGTCATCGACTTGCCCCCTGATTTGCCCCCGTAAACAAACTTCCTCCGCCTAAACCTCGTGAACGGGCGACCCTTAACTCGCTGACGTTACATCCAGCCCCGCCCTCGCGACCCGATGCTCTCCTTAAGGTGAGATTTCGAGGCGAAATCCGCTGGGAGATTCACCAGGGCCTCCTGTTCGTCTTTCATTCCATTTCCGGGATTTTTTCCCATTTTTTATGGGCTTTCCCCCTTTTGGAGCGGGAATTACCTTCGTTTCAGATGTTTGGGCCGTTAATTTGGGCGGGCACAGGGTCGCGAGGTTTTTAAATGGAACGCAATTTTGTATCATCCAGGGAGGACGTAGATGGAGATCGCGCGAAACGAAACCTTTAATTCAAGATTCTAGATAATTACAGCAGATGAAAATAATGAGTAGATAAGCGATTTTTCATACCGGATAATCTTGTACCTAGGAATACCCAGTGATACTATTATTTGCAGAAATTGGCGAATAAGATTTGAAGATACTCTTTCGTGGTACCGGGTATTAATCAAAAAGTACTCACGGTTTTTTTTTCGTTAACCAAGCACACGTTTACTCCGTTTTGTACGGGGTGGAACGTCTATTCTCCTCCCCAGAGTAAACATTTTAAATGATACGTGTCAGAAAGAATGAAAATAGGAAATCAGGCATGTTGCAATAACATAACGTGCAATATTCCTGTGCGTACTTGATACGGTAAAACGTAACGGTACCCTACGTGTATTTTTTAAGTATGTATCGCTATGAAATGAAATATTGAAACTTTAGGTTTTTCATTCCTCTGCTTAAATGATAATGTTTCAGATGTAAAAAGCTTACGTAGTTTTAATTGGTATCATATAAAATTCAAAATTTCTAGCTCGGCAGGCTTTACAAGCTCACAGTGTCGCTCGAGACTACACTGTTAAAAAAAATCATAAAGTTCATACACTTTTAGTACATAAGGTTGCAGTAAAATTATACATTTGATGTCTTAATAGGGAATTAATATACATTTATTATGAAATTCTAAGTAAATTTCTAATTTTATAACAGCGTGTTGTAATTTTCTGAAATTTCGGAGAAAAATTCTAAATTTGACATTCGAAAGTCATTTAGTACGCATTCTTTGCAAATTTTTTCGATGAGTTTTTAATTTTATCATCGTTTACATAAGTTTACGGTTAAACAAACTTAATCGAGAGATGACAAATATCGGTGGTACTGGTGGAGAAGCATTGTAGCGACATTCATGAGTCCGAGGAATATTTTAATAATATTTAAAACAATTCTTACAATCAATAGAAGACTCCGGTAGCATCATGGACAACGGACCTGCTACTTTCCCGTGAGTTTCCGGGTTCGATACTTCCGATAATTGCAAAAGGATTATTTTCAGCGTTTAAGGCAGGACTGTCTCTAAAATCTTCCTCGAATGTGCCCGGAGCATATGTCAAATTTGTTTGTCTGCAGAAAAACCGTTTAAAATCAAGTACCGATCAACACAAATTTATAACATACATTATAAATTTATTACACATATGTACTAAATTTGTAATATATGTCGTACATTTTATTTCAAAATAAAATTAGTACACCATGCCTGAATAGAACTTCCAACAAATATCTTATAAAATTAACATATTTTTTTTAACAGTCTATATGTGAGCGAGCGTTGTCTGTAAAGATGTATGTAGAGGTGTGTAAAAACAAAGTGATGGGGTCCATCGGTCTCACGTGTGATTGATTTACTGCATGGGGAGTAAATGCCAGGAACAGACGAGGGCGGGTGAGCAGAAAGCTGCGACTTGAGCCGCGGGGAAGCCGCGGATTCGGTTGCTTCGGAAAGGGGGACAATTTTTTTCCGAAACCCGGGAAACTCGAGAAAAGATGTCAACTGTTACACTCGGGGAGGATCGAAGGCTATACAGGGGCTACATGTCGACTTTTCTAAAGATCAAAAGTTTCGTGGAGTTCGAGTTCTTTCTTGCTATAAGTTAGTTCCTAGACGAGAGTTTAACATTTACAGAAGATTTTTAGAATACCGTTGAAATTGTTCAACGCACATTTTTAATCTCCTCTAGAAATGAAGATATGCAAACTGAGAGGAACTCCATTGAGCGGTCGATTAAGCTTCATATGTTTCACGCGATTTTATTCGACTCAAACGATCTTTAATCGACTTAAGGTGATATGAATGGGTCATTCTATCTATTAAAACGTGAAAATATTTATAAAGCTTTTCTCCAAACTGGGTGCACCGAATCATTTGTCAAAGAAAGTTGTTTTTTTTATTTAGCCTTGACTAGAACCAAGATCACATTCTTTTGTGAAAAATGAAATTTCACGAGCATCGCGTTCTTCCTTAGGGCCTCCATAACCACGTGTTGACGTTTCAAATGATTCGGTGCACCCAGTTTGGAGGAAAGTATTATCAATATTTTGACGTTCTGATATATAGAATGACCCTTTCGTAACGCCTTAACTCGTACATACTTTACCCGTTCTCCGATCAAACCCCAACATTAGTGCGACTAATAACGCGCAAGCTTCGTTAAATCGTTTTGGTCATCACTCTTTAAGTCCCCAAGACTGGAATCGAAGCGTAAACGCCGCATCATAAGATCAGGACAACCCTAGGATCAAGCTAGGGGCCGGCGCATAAACGAGGCATAACACGACAGGGGGAGGACCGGGCGAGGAAACGGCGAGGTAAACGCTTGGCACGAGCAAGGGGCAGGGCCACCGTCGAAGGGAGAGCTCCGTCCGTTCGTTCGTCCCCCTGTCCTTCGGATGACAGGTGGGGCCCCTCGTTAGACAAATTAAGCTCCCGTTGGTGCTTCTCCGAGTCGGTGGCGGACTCCCGGAGCTCGTTCGGGACGGGGCCTCGAGTGGACTGCAAACACTCGAGCCGAGCGCGGCGGACTCGGCCGACGCAAGACGGAACTGCGGCCTCGCGGAGCTGCCGGTAGCTGCCGGTGGCCCCTGGTAGCCACCGGTAGCTACCGAAGCTGCACGTTCCCTGGAAACTCGCCGCCTGCCTTTCCCAAAGAGGAATTCCACCTTCTATCCGGCGGGTTCCGAAAGGAAGGAATAATATTCTACCACTGAAGCATCGTTATCGCACGAGATGCCTGTACCCGATAACGGCCGATTGGGTTTCCGGGTATCTAAACGGTTGTCAAGAGTTAATAAGGGCTAGAGGAGAACGGGTAGAATTGTAACGAGGTATGATTGTAACATTGGTTATAAGCATGCCAGATTTTCATGTAAAAGACTGGCAACGATGTTCACATGGGTCTGATGTTGCCTCACGTAATCGCCACAATTATAATGCCACGAATGGGACTACCTACTGAACTATACAGCTGAACAGAAACACTATAGAGTGTACTATAAGTATAATTTAATTATGGTACTAGCTTGGCATTCAAAGTATGATGTATGGGACGACAGTCTGACATAAGTTATGAACCCCAATCATTTTTGGAGTTCGTACATGAATTTATTGGGTTCATTCCATTGGTTAACAATTCAATAACCGAATATCCAAATGCCAAGCCAAGAGATTCCGGGTTGGAGTTGGTCGTTCGGAGAAAGAAAAAAAAGAAACAGAAGGAATCTTCGTTTACTAAAAACATCACACAAGCAATTGTAAATAACGTTGCGAGAATTTATTTTCCTTATTTTTAGATTTATTACGGCCAATATTGTGCCAATGCTGAACCAGGGGTGGCTCGATAATGGGGAAACTGTGAGGTATGGGTTGTGGCCCAACTATGGCAAATAAGTCCTCCCTTACTAAAATCTCCATTATCATTCCATATCTGGACTAAACTTGGTTGTCTAATTTTGCTAATTCTGGTTGTCTAATAATGTACAATATTGTGCCAAAGTTGGATCGTGATTCAGTTGTCGCTTGAGATTTTACCCTGATTACTGCAACCTCCTATCAAGGTTGTCCTATATGTTGCCTTGCTAAATGGTTACAATTGCCACAATGGTGGTTTCCTTGTCCATTCTTATTTTACTTGGACTTTTGGGAATTATTTTTCGCCGGAAAAAACGTCATACCCGCGGTGGCATCTTTCGAATGATTTGCCCCCCTCTATCTCTGGATGGTGCAAAACCAGGTTGCCCCCGATCCGAGGGTCGCGGGACGCGCGAGGGTGACACAGGCGTCACCGGCAGCGCCGCGGCTAATTTCCTCGGCATTGAACCGCATTGTGCTCTCTAAATCGGTCCTCCCGCCCTCGAAAAGCAGCCCCCACGCTCATTGTCGTCCCATTCAACTTGCCCATGGGCACCGTAACCTACGCTGGCAGGCCTATCCACCGTGCTTCCTGAGGCGCTCCATTAAATCGCCGCGCTACTTTGAAAGCGCTATCGTTCGCCTCGCCTCGGGACCTGTTCCCGGGCCTCCTGGTCAGTATCCTTTCCAAAGAGTCCCGAGTGTCCTTCCGAGGATCCCGCTCGAGCCTTCGGAGAAATCTTCCTCGTACCGTCCTCCGCGGTTTCCTTTTTGCATTACCCTAGAAGACCATCCACGCCGCAGCCATTGTCGCACGGTGCACGCAGAAAAATAAATTCAGTCTTAAGATGATATGAAAGGCGCTGAGAAGTTTGATCGACGTCGGTTAATTAAAATTCATCTATACCCTTTTTGGCGGTAACGTCATTTTGAATACTCAAGCCATGACATAAGCTGGCGTGTCCCGCTACCGACATTAATATTTTTCTTCGAGTCTTTTGCAGTCTATGTTGAAAATTATACGAACCGAGGCGTTCCGTGCGTCATTTCAGTAAAGTAATGATAAAAAGATCTATGTGAAAATGTCGAAATCCCGTGAATTCTTGACTGTTTATATTTTGACGGACCAAAGTCGCCGTCTGTGACGTTTAACTGCAACTAAATGTTTGCTCTAAAAACACGTGTTAGTCACGAGACAAACCAGCGTTCTCTTGCAATCGTTGGTGAAAGTATTTTCCATATTTTCCCATCTGACTCTGTAATATTCCATTTCTACGGTATTCTAAATTGTTCGAGCTAGGTTCTGAAACTCTTCATTTTCGATTCCAAGCCTCCAAGAAGCGTAAAACAGCGGATACGTGCACGGACCACGCCATGTTGGATCTAGTCCGTGATAAATAAATACATTTTTATGAAAAATGATATTTCATGAGTTTTAGGACTTTAGGGCCTCCATGTCCACGTAAAATTTGAAACGAATCAGTACATCCAATTCGGAGAATACTTTCACCGACGATTTAATCTCTAATATATATATGCTGACTCTTTCATATCACCTTAAGTCTAAAAATTTTAAACGCGAATTATAATAGTTTTTTAACGGTGCGGGCTTAATAACATGCGATGTAAAAATGGCAAGTGAAATTGCATTCGAAAATTAAATAAGACGTTAAATAAATGTAAATCAAGACAAATGTCTTTTAAATAAAACACGAAATAGTGTTCTGTATTCGGAATACGCTGATACGTAAAATGTATTCGCGCTTCTGTTAAATTTCAGACATTTCATATACAGACTCAGGAAAACCTAATTAATCGTTTCGTTATTACCGTAACTGAATTTCTTCCTGGTTTAATGTCTCTTATCGATAAAGCTCCGCCTTCAACGATCTTGGGCCGAGGTCGTTTCCGGAAGAGAAATGGTCCAAAGTTTTATGGAAGAATGGTATTCGTGGAGTAGGCCACGTTAGGCAGACGTTAAGAGGTGGAACAGCTCGCTGAGGAGGGATTAGATGGATCGATCATTTTCGCACTTAGAATGAACAACGATATCGCCATCGCGGAGAAATCATTAGAACACTCCCCCAATAGAGAACAGGGATGCCTTCGCCGTTCGTCTCGGTAGGCACCACCCCGTCAGGGAACCAAGACAAGACGAAGGGGTTGGTAGCGAGGGCTGCGCGAGAGAACCTCCCTCGCTTCCTGAAGAGCAGCCAACCCACCAGACAGTCTCACTAATTACGCCGCGCCTCATTAGCGTGGAGGCCTCCCGCGCTTAGGAGAGTACGCGAACACGTACAGCTCCTCCGCGCCCTCGTCAAAGACATTGATTTTGCGATAACTTTTTTTTTTTAGATTTTTATATACGTATAATAAGCACGATTCTTCGCAGATGTTTGAAATACGGTCGTACTACTAGTTTTCGATGAAGGGATTGATGTCCCCACGAGCATCAAGCACTGTCAGAGCAGTCTCTTCAACCACGTGGAGATGCACCCTCTGTACTTTCTTTTATATAACTGTTGTACGTGTAATTATCGGAAAAGAAGGTAACAGAGTTACGAACAAATGATTTATTCTCGTATAAAACTCTAATACTAGTCACCGGTGTTTATTTCTTTCATTTGTGAAAATGTCAATCACTGTTAAATCATTGATTGTAGAAGTACATGTAGGGAATAGCGACGATTTCTAAGTACGGCGAGCCCACGAAAACTTCCAATTGAAATAGCCGATTTAGTCTTAAACATGTAGAATACCAGAGAACGGCAGGGCAGAAAATCAGCGGGTCCGTTCCGGCCTCGATAACCAATTTTTCGGTTGATCGATTTCGGTTGACGTTGCCGATTTGCGGACGGGGAATTCGATTATCGGCTTCGCTCGATTCGTTTACTCCTCGTCGACGGCCATCGAGGGGTCCGTCGCCTGATAGCTAATGGAAAGCTTTTCGAGATTGCCCTTCGGTTACGAAACTCGAAGGGGGTGTATTTAATTCGTTTAGTTTTGCTTAAACCTCGGACCTGGTCCGCTTTGCAGTTGAGAGGGTCAGTGGCCAGCGCCAGTTAAATTGACGCGTATTGACTTTCTCTTCTCTTTTTAATTATTTTCTACAATCTATTCATACACTTATTCTGAATGATAGCGACGAGGCGATTTTCCTAGATTCTCTTAATCGTCTCAGCGTCAGTAGACCCCGACGTGGACATGAAAAAAGCACGTAGTACCTTGAAATGAGAATTCGTATCCGAAGAGAAGCCACCAAACAAGTTGACTCATTATATGGTCGTAATTTAGTTTTTAATTATTCCTTCAAATGATGTGTTTATTTTCTTCCTATCTGGAAGATTTCCCCAAGGTGTTTTTTAGAATCTTTCTAACCGTCACTTTATCCGATAAGTAGTTTAACTATCTATATATACGTATTCGATCTCAGAATACTTGGTTATCCATATAATCAACTTGCATAAAAATATCACTATCACAATTTAAGTTTTCGGTCTTCGGAAGGGATTGTGGAACTTCATTAGTTGCAGATTATGAGATGAAAGATATTACTAGGATTTCAATTATGACTAGAACGAGCCTTTGATATCGATAAGGTCCGAAACCAACCCAATGACTAGGTCGGGTAATATTTATTAATTCCGTTTATTGGGGGTCGTAACGTATAAATTCGGTGGCAAGAATATAAATATGTTCTCATTCTAACCGAACTTATTTATGTTACGACCCAATGCATTATTTCCAGGATTACTTTCCTCAAATTAAACGATCATTCCTTCCGGAAGGCACCGGCAAGATGCTTCTTCTGAGAGCGCTTCTAACCGGCTTATTGTCAATAAAGACCTTGTTGTGACCATCTAAGGGGCACGTAGGACCTAGATCGAAGATCGGGCCCGAACAAGGGACACCTTACTTTCGGAACAGCACTTATGGCATTCACGAGTGAGAGCTTTATCCCGGGTCCTTTCTGTGCCGGTCCATCGGGCTACTTCATAGGATTCTCGAGAAGGTAAATGGTGCGCATATCCTTCGAAGATGGGCTCCGTAAAGTCGAGGGCCCAGTCGCAATTTCACCTGTGGCGAAACCTCTAATTTTCTGCCTTCCCCGTCGTCACGGGATCATTCATTGGTGCCCTTTGTGATATGCGGCCTAAGCTGCTCCGGGTAATTTCGCGTATCTTTTGAGAATTTTCCAGAATATTGAGGCCTGCTGCGCATCTTTCCTGGCTTGGTAAACGCAGGATCTTGAAATATTTCTAAAATTCATTGAACGGAAATGTAACAAATTTATGCAGATCGCATTCTGCGAGACGCAACTATCGTTCGAATCACGACGACATGGTTAAGATTAATATAAAAGACTTAGCGGCGTATCTTGTTAGTTAATATCGGATCCCCAAATGAATGCATTAATCCATTTCTCTGAATCATCTGGACGGTACACGGCATGGCGCCTCCCACGAAGCCGTGCACTTTCTTTTCGGGTCAGCCGTGCCCTGACCCCGAATTTCCTCGCGCTCGGCCATCTTGGAACAGAGGATCCGCCATTTGAGTCCGGTATTCACGTCGAGCATTCATTCGCGCTTTTGCGCCGTGCATTGCGACTTAATAATCCACTCCGGCGTTTAGCGCACCTCGGAGCGCCATTCGCTTCTTAGAGAGACCTTCCGCGTCCCTCCTCGCTCTCTCATCCTCCCCGGCTTTTCCCTTATACCCCCTCCTTCTCTCTCCTTCTCTCCCACGCGAGTAAACGCAGAGCGTTTCACGTACCATTAAATATAACGTCTCCGCGAATACCTCCACTCCGGAGGGTGTTTTTTTTCCCCTTTTCTCTCTCTTCTCTCTCTCTCTCTCTCTCTCTTCCTCCTTTTTTTATTCCAATTAACCTTGAAGCAAGGAGGCCCCTGCGGAGGTAAGGCACAAGAGGTGGCGCATAAAGGAGGCAGTCGAATGAGATTAATTCAGAAATGATGATGAGTTCTTTAGTCCTGGCTCGCGCGCCAGAGGGAGCGAAAGAGAAATGGATGCGGGAGAGAGCCGGATCCTCCAAGAGAGAGGAGGGCCGGAGCGAGAGGAGACGAGGCCGAGCCAGGGAGAGCGAGAGAGAGACCCGAGCGAGGCCGACCTACCCTCGAACCGCCGACACAAAGGTGCGCAATCGCGGCAATGCGATGAACCGCGCCCCCCTTGCCTCACCCCGCGACCTACCGCCCCCGCGCCCCCGCGCTCGCAGGTGCACCTAGAACCCCCCTCTATGCGGACTCGAGATGGGTGCGGCGAATGTGCGCGAAGCCGCGATTCGAGGACCGGAGGGTGCTTCGACATCCAAGCGTCATTGCGAGGGTACGTGCGCACTTGGGTGCTCGATGACGATGGTAACGTCGCCTCGAGGAGGGCACTGTTTCGGCCACCTTCGGCTCCACGACTCGGACCGGAAATCCGCTCCTCTTTTGGAGGGCCCCGGTCCGGGGAGGTGAACTATCGGGTCCGTTATTTTCCGCAGAAATGGCAATTCTTTGACTTACCGGATATTTCCGGCGGGGGGGAAAATTATATTTTGTGGGCGGTCCCGGGTGGACATTTGAGGGGCCTGGACTTCGATGAAACTGTCTAAATCGAAATTGGAGACTGTATGGATGATCAAGTACCGATCGGAGATGGAACTATCCCGATGGCTTAGATCGAGGTCGAGTAGTTGGTCCTGACCAGCGATATTTGTTAGCGACTCGGATTGTCAAGATGCGATAAACTGTTTCTTTAATGTTGAAAATGTCGAAAAATACGAACATGCCAGTTGCCATTGGTTAGTCGATGAATGGTCTTAGACAATTGTTGCACCTCGCGAACCCAATCGGGCCTCGTTCAGATTGGTCGGACTTAATCGTGTCTCGCTGGTCCCTGGGTTTGCCCCAAGAGCCTCGACATTTTCCCACGGACATGACGAATTTGACTACGATATCTCACATGTACCCTGCATCTGATATTGTAACCCGGTAAACGATTTGAAGGAGCTTCGGATTCTCGGGGACGAGACGTATGCGATCTCCGAGACCAGCGGAACGGCATTTCGTTGCTCCTCTCTTCCCTGATCTCGAACTTTATTAAAGTCCGTGGAAAGTGCGGAGGCCGCCAGTTTACTCGGGTACACGAATTCATTTCATCCTTCTCGCGGGTATGGGCATGCTTTCGCTTTCTTCCTTCCCTTTGGACGGGGTCCCTTTTTTAGCTCTCTCTCCCGTTGGGGAGAGAGAGCTTCAGAGGGCACCGAAGCGAATCGGCTGGCGGGCCTCGCCCTTCGACGAGAGGTCCCGGGACCAGGCCCTGCTCCACCGCGGGAGCCATAATAGTAATATCAAAACCACATAAAGCACAAATCCGACAGATTGGAGGATCCCGAACAAAAAGTAGGCGAAGCCGAAGGGTGCGGTTTTCCGCCGCATTTCCACGCGAAGTGAGTGAGGGAACGCGATTGTGGAGGACTCTCCTCGCGGCTATTGTGCCCTCTCGGGCTGATCCGTCGAATCGGATTTTCGCGGCTGCGTGGGCGGCCCCTGGCTCCCTGAGCTCGAGCCGGAACCGAAGAGTCGAGAACCGGCAGGTCCGCGACTATCTTCAAAGGATTCCTAATTCCTTTCGAAATCCAATCGACGAGCCGAGGGCTGGAAGTGATTTTTGACTATGCTCTTGGCACGAGAGGGTCAAAGGTACTTATTAAGGTGAAGTGAAACCCCCCTCAAATCAGTCGACTCCAATAAGACAGACTTTTTAAGGGTATTGGATCGAACCGTCTGAAACTCCGATACATGACTCGTGAGCACCTAGGAGTTATCCCGACACTTTCAAATATTGGATTTTTGAAAAAAATGTTTTAACAGCCCAGACCAGAATCAGAATGGCGTAGAGCCCTCATATTTCCATCTACAATTATTGAAGGCTCTAATATGAGAAACAAAAGTGTCAGGACAATTGTGCGACAATTTAGATCACTTTGATAATCGATAAACTCGAATTTGAACGGGATAAACGCAAAAAAAAGTGTCTTATGTGCTTCTATGCTAAAATGATGGTAATATGAGCTCTTGGAGTGAAAAGATTTCTTGATAATTATTGTACGAGAACGACAGGTGGAATATGCCATTTAGTACAATACCTAATATAATTCGACATGGCTGTCGATCAAGTTCCTCGACGTGTTTCACTTCACCTTAAGGTGACGTACCATGAAAAAGCATAAGGTACTTCAACTTCCATATGAAAGTAACCGTATATTTTGTCGCCAAGTTATTGCCAATAATAACACTAGCGACTGTTGCGGATAAATCCAACAGTTTACAATTTTCACAAATGGCCGTCATAGTGTCAATTAAAAATATACATAATAATCACTGAACGTTTGCTAACTACCAAATCACTTATTACTTAACATCTTACAAATATTGATAAGTGAAAACGATAAAATCGATGACACAAGCCGACCTAGTTTACATCTGTACCACACGTAATCCTACATCTGACTCATATTTTAAGCGCCGCCATGTTGCATAATCGAGTTATAACAATTTTCCGCAAGAATCGCTGTAGTATTACCGTGAGCTATTTTGACAAGGAAACATTGAATCAGAATTTTCCGGAAAGACCAACGGAGTGGAAGTTCCTTATGCTTACTTCGTGCCTCGACCCTGGCTACATCGTGTCCGCAACCTCCTCTAGAGTACAGGTGCTAGGATGCGAAACAATAACGGAAAGGGAATTAAAAAAAAAAAAAAGAATGCCATTCCGTGCAACCATCCACGCCTGACACGGGAAGAACGGCCGCCACGTTTCCGATCGATGTTCAGGGCTCACCAGGAGTAACGTGGGCTACTAATTGAGCCAATACCGAAACACAATACCGCGCCTCTCTCGAGTGTTCCCGCCCCATTTGGGCCGTCGACTCCTGGCGTCAACTTTGCCGTCGTTTCGAGTTGACTCATTGTGAATCGTGCGTAAAGTATCGCGTTACCGATCCCCGTTAGCTCGCATGGGGCCCCATTGGTCGGGGCCCGACCGGAAGGCGGACTCTTGTTTGCCGGTCCCGTGGCCAGGACTCGTTGACCTACCTACCGAGCGGGGTATCGAGTTTCGTTGTTTCGGCTCTCGAGCGCCTAATGTGCGAACGAGGCTCGGCTTACGTCCTCTGTAAAGGGATCCTTGGAGGGCCCGCCGAGGATCCGCCAAGGATCCGCGGAATTCCAGGGAGAACGCCTCGACCCACCGCCGGAAGACCGCGAGCTCGGTCTGGAAAAGACGACCCTTTCGAGGATTGCACTCAACGATCCTCGAAGAGATCCTCGAAGAGATCCTCCGGAACGCTGCCGATGGCTCTCGAGCGACCCCTCCGGCCCGTCACCGATCTTCCACGGAACCGGAACCGTTTGAGCGCGTAGATACCGATACTATGTCGATCCCGTCCACCTCCGTTCTGGGTGCTCTTGACTTGGTGAAAGAATTGGGGCTGGGGTCGGTAGGACTCTCCTACGGGAAGTTTGCGTTACTTCTCGGCGACGGTGGAAACGGAGGTGGAATCGGCAGCTTGTTTGGAGGCCTTCGAGTGTAATCTTTTTCGAGGTGCTGGTTCCTAAATTGTGGAAGCTTCTGGGTGGAGGGGGGACGTCTCTTGTCCCAAAGGGTTGAATCAAGGCTTTGGAAGAAAGTCCAAGTTTCGCGGTCAGTAGAGCCGGAGTGATCACGGGAAATGTAGCTTTCAAGCGACTTTTGGTGGATATGGTGTCGACAGGGTACGGATGGGAAGTCATTCGTGTCCGCCGATGACCCGCAAAAGACGCTCGATCAGCTCCACGTCGATGTCCCTTGGATTAAAATTTTTCCAAGAATTCGTTAATAAGACTGTCTCGATCTATCTTGAACAACCAATAATGGACTGCGAGTAAAATTGGAGTTTTTGAAAATTAAAGATACCGTCGGTAAACGAATAATCGCACATGCTATAAGTATCCTACCGCGCTTCTATAGTATAAATAACCTGCTACTCCTTGCCGAGTTTACGGAGTCATCCCAACCGTCTCCGTTAACATAGTATCCATAAGTCAATGGGCGCACCAAGTGCCAATTTTTCCGAAAGTATGGTTCATCGTTGAATGCCCACGTCCACGCGTTAACATTCCCTGATTCGTCGCCCCGTTAGAACCGTTCTCGAATGTCGTTTCCAGCGAACCCCTTTGACCGCTTAGCGGCCCCACGTCCATCCTAAAGCCCAAACACCTTGATCATAATCGAGAAGTCATCTACACCAGCAATCCCTCGATATCTCCGTTCCATCCCTCTCCACTGATCGGGGAGGCTCTCGACTCGGAAGAAGTCTCGGAACTACCATCAACCGGTCTCTTTGGCACCTCGACGACCCACGCCGGAGACTCCGCTAGGAGGGGTCGGTACATCGGGGTGGTGCGTACAGTGGGTACCTAGCACTGTGCAGGGCACTCCGGCAAAGCCCTCGAAGAGAGCCCTTGATTCCGCAATCCGTAGGAAAGTCTCGGGGCACACACCGTGTCGGGCAGGGGGGGTCCCTCTCTCCCTCTCCCACCCTCTCCCTCCGTCTCCCACGGTGGCAGTCCCTGTGGGTAGCTTTTGAAGGAGCCACGTCGGTGGCTCCCTTCGTCGTCGCGCACCCGGAAGAGGGGAGGGCATATTTACAACGAGAAACGAGAGGGATAGGAGGCCGAGGACCACCCGAAAAGGGGGGCGGGCCGACGGGGGCACGAGGAAGAGGGCGATGGGAGTGAAGCATCCTCGACGGTTCTAGGATACTCCTTGCCGGGTATCCTCGGGGCCCTCGGGGCACAAGGACCATCCTCGTCCTCTTCTGCACAGTGTACTCGTCCGCCCTCTTCGTCCGCCCTCTTCCTCGGCCCTCTTCCTCGCCCACTCGCTCCGTGCCGGAGTCACTCTTCTTACCTCTCTTATATACCGGGCAGCCACCTACCTAGGGCTCTTCTCGCTCTCTCTTCGCCGCTCTTCAGGATCTTCTCGTCCCTCCTCCGGCTCTTCAGCCCTCCGTACCGCCTGCCCTCCCGATACCTCTCCCGCTCCCTCGAGGGTAGACGTATGTATACTCATATCACCTAATCATCCTCCTCGGCAACTCCGTATCCGAGGACCTCTTCAGCGTCTTCCACTCTCATCGTCGCGACGCCCGACCGACGACGACGCCGCGTTCGACCCTCGATCGGCCCCTGCCGATGCCTCGAGCCGATCGTCGCGCCTTCCCCCGTAATTACGGATAATTAGCCTTGTCTGGGAGAAACGTTACGAAGAAGTAGGCCTTTTAAGGATCACTTCGTTAGGTGGGCGCACGTGAAGCATAATTGATGGATGGTGGGGCCGTAAACGTTTCCTCAATTCAACGGGAAATTCGTCGTCGCATCGCCTTATGTCGAACTCGTGGACGTGGATACTTGGGTTTAATAACTCCTCGATAAATTACATTTTTTGTCGGTGGTCCCAAGATTTGAGTGCTCGATGCTGGCACGACGCGAAGCACGGCATAAGGGATCGCCTTAGCGATGTCATCGGAACAGGTACCGAGCCGAGCTTTAGTCCTTCTTGATCGAACGTTGTGATCTTTCTTAACATGATATTATATGTGGACCAATTCCGGTTGCGCTACCCAGGATTATCTCAAGATTGCCCGACGATGAGCTAAACTGATCTAAATCTACATCGGAAGCAAGACTCTTGTCCCGACCCTGTTACATATGTACATACCCCCTCTAGCAGTTTTCTTATAACCCGTATTCCCTTTTTATCGATATCGATTTCGTCAATCCTGATAACCTAACAGCCCCCCACCCACGACGTTCACGCGTTGACTCGGTGCCCGACACCGTTACCCATTTCGGTAGGTCAGAATCCGGAGCCCTCGTTGGACCACCCCAGTTACTGGCTCCACCCGAGCAGACGCGGGGGTGTCGGCCTTTCGCGACTTGCCCCTCGGCCGGGAGAATCGCTAATGGTAAGGAGACGGGGAGAGAAAGAGGAGGCTGCGAGAGGAGGTTGAACGGGAGAAAGAGGAACGAGGGGGCTGGGGGTGCTCGACGGGCAAGGAGAGTTCTCGGGAGGGAAGTGTGTGCCGGCAGGTGAGGGTGGTCGCGGGGGTGGCCGCGGGGGTGCTCGCGGGGGTGCTTGCGGGGGTGGTCGTGAGGGTACTCGCGTGAGTGTAAGCACCCAGGGCAATGTGGGTGAGGCAAGGGTCCTTGCTTTGACTCCAAACTCGGAGTCTGACTGAATGCCTCTCTATAGCGGAGTACGTGCTTCTAAGTGCATCCTGATTTTTTCGAACCTCTTTGATTACTCTCTTTTCTCTCCTCCCCCTCTCTCCCTCCCCCCAGGCCCCTCCGTGTAACCGAGGACCTCGCATCGAGGGTCCGGGTAAATTATCGAGTCTCGCCTCGCCGACCGCGAACGCGTCCGATTCCCTCTCTCGACGGCCCATCGCGACTGAGGAATACATTTTTGTCTCCGATGCATCGGAAGGTCGCGCAATCGAGATCCGGTAAATTGCCCTCGTTCGTCGGTCCGCTTCCTTCGTTTCCCTTCTAGGAGGCCCCTCGAACCTGGAGCCGGGCGGCTTTGCGTCGTCTAATTGAACCGTCTCGATTCGACATGGTCTACGCCAGCAATTTGAACGGTTCGTTAAAACAGGAATTCTAGGTTTCACGGAAAGATCGAAACGTAAAAGGCATCTTGTTAGGTAGGATTCGGCTTTAAGGTGATACAAAAGTGGCATCTGCGGAGGCCAATCGCTTGTGAAACTTTTCTCTACATTGGACGTACCGAATCATTCGAACGTTTACCATGGGGCCCTAAGGAAGGCCCCAACCCCCGTGAAATTTCATTTTTTATCATAAATACGAAAGTTTTGTATGAAAAAGTTATTAAAAATGAATTTTCGCGAGTTCGGGACGTTTCTCGGGGCCTCCGTGTTCACGTGGCAGGATTTTAAACGATTTCGTACCCCCAGTTCGGGGAAAAGTTTCACAAATGAAACCCTCGGACGCTACTTTCGTGTCACCTTAATAACTCGAATGACGTTACCAATTCCGGGAGCCAACGATAATCATTTATTCTTCTCATTTTATTTCGGTGCTGGATAGTATCGGGTTACCTGTATTGAGTCAAAGTAAACCTAAATGTCCTTGCGTAAATATGTTGAATTCCATACTTATGGCAACTCATCCGTGATTCTGGAAGGGTTGTCCTTCGTCTCTCCTGCAAACATTGTCCCGCGTTACAGAATTCTGTATCGTTGGTATACAGAGCGTAAAGTATCAATTTTACGTTCCGTATCGTAACGTACCGTTCGAACGGTGCAGAACGTAAAGTTTATACTTTATTTTTAATTATTGAAGTTAATACTTTACGTTCTTTATCGCGGGACAATGCTTGCTGGAGAGACGAAGGACAACCCTTCCAAAATCATGGGTGAGTTGCCGTAAGTATGGAATTCTACATATTTACGCAAGGACACTTGATAGTATTGTTTAGGTAACGATATAGAACGTAAAGTTTATACTTTACGTTCTATATCGTAACATAACTCGGTCACCGAATGAGAACCACGAACATCGTTTCGCGGATCCTTGGGGATATTCGGGGCGGATTGCAGGCGTCCTTAGGTTCCCCAGGACTCGGCGGGGGTGCGTCGACTTGTCCCGAGCCGGCGGCTGCGGCGGAGCGGCCCGTACCGAATCTCTTCATAGGTGTACAAGTAGCCGTGTTGATTTATTTGATAAATGAGTAGTGGATAGGGCTTAAGGGGAGAGGGCGGGATGGCTCTCCAGCGGAGAGTCCTACAACGCCGAGCGCACTCCTCTTTCGCTCCTCTCTCATCACTCTCGCTCTCTCCTTCCGCTTGCCGCGGCTCTCTCGCTCGCTCCTCCGCTCGCCGGCTCGCTCTCTCTTTCTGGCTCCGGCGCCCTGTCTCCCTCTTCACCACGAAATCAAACGCCGAGCGAGTCGGTCCACTACAAGTCCCGCTGAGCACGGCTTGAGGACTGGCCATGTCTGCTCTGGCGATACACTTTATCTCCCGTGATTTCGCGCTGATCCCTGCTAACGCTCTTTAAACGCTAAACATTCGCGAGGACACAAGTACACCGACCTTCTCTCTACACGAAGGTACAAATATGTCAAGAGGGAAAAACACGGGAAATTTCGGATTCGCGGGGAGTAGATGTTCCCTTGCGAGCGCACCTTATCTTTAGGTATTCCACTGTAATCCGTGATAACGCGGATATTCGAAGTCAAGACAAGAAACGTCGAGATTGAAAAAAGAGGAGAAATTGCTTCGCTGATTCTTGCTAATATCCTTTAATCGCCGAACATTCGCGAGGACGCGGGTACCGAACCTCTACGCGAAGATAAAAAATATCGAGGGTGGAAAATAAATGTGCAATTACGGATTCGCGGAGAGTAGACGTTCGTTCGCGAGCACACCTTATCTTTAGAGATTTCACGGTAATCGTTGGTAATGCGGATATTCGAAGTGAAGACAAAATGCGTCGAGGTTGAAAAAAGTGGGAAAATTGCTTCGCTGATTCTTACTAATCTCCTTTAAACGCTAAACGTTCGCGAGAACGCGGGTACCGAACCTCGACGCGAAGATAAAAAATGTCGAAGATGGACAATAAATGTGCAATTTCGGATTCGCAGAGAGTAGATGTTCGCTCGCGAGCGCACCTTATCTTTAGGGATTCCACGGTAATCCTTGATATCGCGGATATCCGAAGTGAAGACAAAAAGCGTCGAGGTTGAAAAAAGAGGGGAAATTTTCCCGCGCGAATTCGCGCCGGTGAGTAGTCGTTCACTCGCGAGCAGCGGAGTGGAAGGAACTCTGCAAGCCGGAAGGAATTAACGAGCTTTTTCCCGATACGTTTGAAATCCTGGTTGAAATCGAGGTGTCTTCTCGTGAGCTTACCTATGAATAAGGAATTTGTAGGTAAGGAATTCTAGGTTTGAACCTTTTCGGTTCCTTTGCGCCCTTATCCTTTAAGCGCCGGATATTATACATCATTAGTAATCATTTTTCCTTACTTGAAAAATGCAAGAAATAAAAGGCAGTGAAGAAATTGGAAACGCACTTTGAGTAGGTGTAAACTATACCTACGATTACTTTATGGAAACATCCTTCGATGGGATGAACTCCAACTGATGAAATTCTATTTGATGGATGTTCCTTTGAACGCACTAAGATTACGTAGGACTTTCCAAGTCGAGAGTTGACTCAACCGATTTGGCGCAATTTTTTGCCCGTTTGCGCGGAATTCTCTATGGCCGTAAGTCATCGGGGGACGACTTACGAGTGGACGATTTGGGGAGGAAAACCCTGCAAAGCCGGAAGAAATTAGGGGGCGGATGTAGTATTGTTTCGGGACAATGTAAGGACGGCTTAGTTTGACTGGCGTATTCCGCGATAGGGGTAGGTTTGCACGTGTGCGGCACAGTCGTCGCGAAATGCGGACGGGAGCGATGGTTTAGCCGAAGGGATGTTTATAAGGATCGTTCTGGCTTCCTGGATTAATGGAGGCCCGGGTCGAGGTTGCCGGGAGACGAGCGGCGAAGCAAGGGATGCCGGAAGATCCGCTCTCGATCCGCTTGGCTGTGCCCTCGTTATTCGTCGATGAATTATTAATAGCCGCTAATGAAGTAAGAATTATCGTCAGCCTGCGTTGTTAATCGATGACGGGGAGAAACGAGCCATCGGTCAAAATTCGGGTCGTCGATGAAAGCGAGCTTCCCGAAGATCTCCCGGAAGTATTCGGAAGTCAGGTCCCCGGCAGAAAAGAGTCAAGATAAATCATTGCTCAAATGTTAATCGAATGAACACGATATCTTTAAATTCGATTTGAATTAATTGCTGTTCGCTCGAATTGAAGAAAATTACAACGAATCCACCTAATTCAGTGGATTCGTCCAAAACGATCGAAATTCGCCCTTACTTCCATGGCAGTTAATATCAATCGAGTCGTTAAAGTCAGAAATATGTAAAATTTGAGGATCTTTTAATGCACATAAAATCTGCAAAAACTGTACTCTTTTCATTGCCAAATCCCTCATTTCTGAGGGAATGAAATAATTATTCGCTTGCACGCCCGCGAAATAGTCCCCTTACGATCTGCCTCCTAAAAGTTCATTTGAGCTTCTTACGAATCCTGTCATTTCTTTTTTTAATTTCATTATTTTTTCCACAAACGATTCTGCTACACCCCACGCGAAGGCGCCATAGTTTCGAAAGTTTTCTGGCAATCGTCTCGACTTTTACCGAGAGAACCGAGATTTTGGTACTTTTCGGGGTGTAACGAGTAATCTTCGGAGTCATTGAAATTTCTCCACCGATGGCAAAACGTGCGGAACCGCTTAGGCGTGGTACGGCTCGATTTGCCGGCGAAAAGAGGAGACCGATTTCTTGGGCCCGAGATCGGCGGCTGACCGGAAAGCGCCGGCTCAGAAAAAGCCGGAAGGCGTCGGAGAAGGCGCCACCGTTGATTGGATCACCGCAAGAAATCGATACTCTCTCTCTAGCCAACTCGAGTTCTCTCCCTCTCCTCCTCCGGCGACGTGCGCTCCCTCCAATTTCCCCGTGACGGCCTCCTGGAGGATCCTCGAGTGCCCTCTCATCGCCCTCCGGGCCACCCAGCCGAGCTCTGTCCGGCAGTCTCCATGCCAACACCCGCTCGATAAATTTATTGGTCGCTTCTGACACGACTGCCGCTGCCGACTCCGTGCGCGGCTCTCCTGAGACCACCAGAAGCGGAACGCCTCCCCTACGGAGACCGGAAACCGGACCAGGACGAAGGATGATCATCGCTTCGCGTGATAGATTTTTTAGCGGAAAAAAATTATTTTGTTATAACTACTATAGCGATACTATAGACTACTATGGTGCGGCTCTCCTGAGACCACCAGAAGCGGAACGCCTCCCCTATGGAG
Organism: Orussus abietinus; assembly: GCF_000612105.2. Classification (NCBI taxonomy): domain Eukaryota; kingdom Metazoa; phylum Arthropoda; class Insecta; order Hymenoptera; family Orussidae; genus Orussus; species Orussus abietinus. Next base: position 105,667 of record NW_019394343.1, on the reverse strand, counting down.
ACCGGAAACCGGACCAGGACGAAGGATGATCATGGCTTCGCGTGATAGATTTTTTAACGGAAAAAAATTACTTCGTTATAACTATTATAGCGATACTATAAACTATTATAGCGCGGCTCTCCTGAGACCACCGGAAGCGGAACGTCTCTCCTACGGAGACCGGAAACCGGACCAGGACGAAGGATGATCATGGCTTCGCGTGATAGATTTTTTTTAAGAAAAAAAATTACTTCGTTATAACTATTATAGCGATACTATAAACTACTATAGCCTCCTGAGACCACCAGAAGCGGAACGCCTCTCCTACGGAGACCGGAAACCGGACCAGGACGAAGGATGATCATGGCTTCGCGTGATAGATTTTTTAACGGAAAAAAAATTACTTTGTTATAACTACTATAGCGACACGGTGAAAATATTGGGGTAATTTGAATCGTACCTATGGTGAAGTTGATCGCATCAAATAGTAAATGTAACCTTCCCAAAAGTCGAACCCATGACGATGTAGCAGTGATTATTACCGTTTGAAGCTATATTAACCATGAAAAAATGTTGCGATAAGCACAATGTTACAACAACTCGTATCTTGTACATTCCTTTACTAAATACCGAGGTAGCAGTCTGTCCTTTGTACCATGTTACGCTGGGTGCCATAACGTCGTGCCAAGATTATCTCATATGTTTCCTTGCAAACCGATTACGGTTATCAAAGTTGCAACTTTCCGGACCATTCCTCTTTTCCGTCCGCTGAATGAATATCAAACATACGAACAGTTAGAATTTTATAAGAGGGTTGAACGTCGTCGGGGTTAACGAAATAATAGCTTACGGAAGAAGCCACTTCCTGTCGGTTACCTGAAGCGGGATGTTTCTGCCAATATCGCAAACAGGAAATAAAACATGGAAACATGGATATGGGGATAAAAATGAGGAGAGGGAGAAGAAGAGCTAATTGCGGATTTACATTGATACCAAGACAAGAGGATAAATGCGAATACGTATTTAGGAAACGATAAAAAAAATCATTTGCTTGTCGTTCCCTTCCAAGGGTATCAAAACGCGCTCCGGAGTGCGGACGGATTCTCCTGGACATTCCGTCAACTTCGCGTTGACTGTAACCGGAAAATTCATCGACCCGTTAACGTTAACTTTTTACTCGATTAACCGCCAACGGCGGTCTGTTAATAAAATTAACTGTCGTCCCCGTGGGCAAAGTGGCGCGCCCTTGGCCGCGTGCGAACCTGCGCCATTACGCGTCCCTCGTGGGCTGAAAAGGGAACTCGACGAATTATGTACTTACTTTCGAGCGTCTTCACCGGTTACGCTCGGCGAGAGAAGAAAGATGCCCGCCGGTCTTGAACGCTACGGGAAAAGCCACACGAGCTGGCGTCGGTGCACAACGAGGCGCGAAATCCGCGGGAAAGAAACGAGGCGGTCATTTACGGCCGCGGCCGAGGAAACGCGTATTGTGCGCAATCCGCGTACTCGCGGTTCTCCACCTTGAGCGCACTTCACGCGACCTCGACTCGTTGCTCTCCTCCTTTTAGCTCGCCTCTCGCCTCGCTGTCTTCGCAAACTTTGTCGCTTTATGGAGCGCTCGCGGTCGCCTTAATCTTCGACCAAAGGGTGGTTCAATTACGAGGCCGTCGCACTCGAGTAAAGCCTGAAAACCTGGAAGCTCGGAGAAGCTTTGCTTTCAGAGATAAGGTCGCACGCGTTCCGGCTGAAGTTTCCGGCTGCCTCGGTTCTCTCTCCCGATTTTATATATTCTAAACGCGAAACACCGCGCTGGCGTCTGGGTGTTACTTAATTCAACAGTTTTCCAGACCGTAAGAAACGCAATTACGATCACGTTCCGTAAATCCAATTGCCATAATAGCCGGAAACGTCGCCAATCGAGACATCCGTTAAACGATTATCATCGAAGTCAAGAATGTCCACGGAATTTACTTAATCCTTCGTACAGTCGTTTAAACCTTCGATACGAGAGCGGGGCTGCGATCGTCCTTCCGCACGTATGTACCCTACGTGTACCCCCGGGTATCCATTAAGATTTCAACCTCCCAAGGTATCTCTTCCTTTCTGGATGAACAGCGACACCGCCGCTCTGCCATTATTCAAATCGGAGGGACTAGGTTGACCGACAATCGCGGTTCCTCCTCCACCTCTCTCGTGGAAAATTCCAAAAGAGATCGCGCGAATCCTAGTTCTCTATGGCTCTCCGTGAAATTGTAAATATATTAGAGGCGCCCTTCCTCTCCGACGACGCCCATCTCTCTCTCTATCTCTCATTTTCCGCTCGCTCCGCCCGGCCGTGGGAGAGCGCGAGTGCGCGAGTGCGCAGCCCGTTCCGCGCACGCGCGCCCCTCGCGAGGCGAGACGGAGCGCGCGGACGGGCGTGGGCGCGAGAGAGACGGAGAAAACGCACGCTTAGCCGCGTACGCGCGCGCACGACCACCACCCCGGGCCGAGCACACCGTCGGTGCATTTATTAACGCGCGTTCGCCTCGTCGGGGTTTGCTGGCACAGCATCGGCAGAAGCGCAGGCAGGGTCAAGTGGTTCGCCCCCTTGCTCTTCCCCTCGATCCCGGGCCCTCCCCTCGGTCCTCCCACGCTCGTCGGCGGTACTCGACGGGCGCCCCGCATCTCGCCGCACCGCACGGCGCCGTATAGCGGCGTGCGGCGCGGTTCGCTACCGTGCGGGGCCGGCCAGCCGAAAGAATTGTTAAGGTGAAGTGAACACGTCGAGAAGATTTGATCGACGTCGGAGAAGAAAATTCTAAATACCTACGTTACCGACGTTCATATTTGTATCGACAGCTTTTTCGAATTGTATTGGGTACTGTACTAAATGGCATACCCGATGTGTCGTTTCGGTACAATAATTAAAAAGAAATCGAAGTAAGACTCCAGAAATCTCCTGGATTTATGGTTTTTGATGCCCCAATTGATTGCTACCCTGCGCCATCTATGATTTCAGTGTCAACGAAATTTTCTCTCCGAGACCTCGTGTTATCTTCATTTTAGCGCAGAAGCGCATAAGACACTTTTTATGCCTTTATCCCGTACAAATGCGACTTTCTTGATAACTAGAGTGTTCTAAATCGTTGTACAATTGTCCGAACCCCTGCGTTTCTCATAGCAGAGCTCTCAGTAATTGTACATCGATCGAAATATGAGAGCTCGATGCTGTTTTGGTACTGGTGTAGGCTGTCAGAAAATGTTTCTTTGAAAGTCCAAATTTTTAATGTGTGAGGACAATTCCTATGTGATCACGAGTTATGCGTCCACAACACAAAAAGTTTTTTTTTTTATTAAGCCTATACTAGAACCAAGATCACATGTTTTTCGTGAAAAATCAAAATTCCGCAAACATCGCGTTATTCCTTTGCCTCCTTAGTCACGTATTAAGGTTTGAGATAATTCGGTGCACCCTGTTGGGAGAAAAGTTTTATATAAATATTTTCACGTTTTAATATATTCTATATAGAATGACCCTTTCTTGTCACCTTAAAATGGCATCATTTGGCAGATGCACACTCCCGCCTTGTATCATATCAACCGAAGAAAATATTCACGAGAAATCGTGCGCGATGCTGTACCGTACTGTACCTCTGCATACCGTAACCCAGCGCCGCCCCCCGCGCTGTCCCCGACGCGCCACAAGCTACACTTTACCGGCAAAGCTGCGGCACATAGTCATTAAATGCACTCGGAATTAGTTACACGGACGGGCGTGCGCGCGCACGCGGGGAGGGAGCGGCCGCGGCGGGTCGTCAATATCGTTGCGATTTAATTGCGACTGCCTCCGCTAAACGCGCGTCCCCCGCCCCCGCGTCCACAGGTGCGGGCACTCGCCGGGATACGGGCGCGCGCGCGCGCGCACAGCCCCAAATTGAGATTTAATCGGACAAGCGACCAGTGGCCCAGGAAGAGCGCGCACCCGGAAGAGACGCCGTCGCCATGGAGGCGCGTCGGGATAGCAAATAGGATTTTAAGGGCGGCACGCGAGGGGAGAGGGTCCGAGAGCGCAAGTCTCTTGTTTCGGGCCTGTGCGCGGAATTAATCGAGCGCTGACGGCGCGGAATCGGAAGTGCCTCGCGAGGCTATTGCGGGTTATTGCCAACGGCGGCGTTGCGTCCTTCGTAACGCTCGGCGTTTCATTTACGCCCAGTTTTACGATATTCTGCCGAGAATTGGGACGAGGACCCCATTCCCTGGGTATCGAGGGAGGTTTCGTATAAAGACATGTATAGCAGAGGTGGATTTACCTAAACACGGGGAACAAGGATTGAATGATGGGCCTCGAGTATCTTACCTTGACGTCGGTCTGGGAGACTTATCGAGCAGTGAAGTATCTTAATTAGATGCAAGTAACCGTGTCGGGAGTCGTCGCGACTTTTATATACCGCTTGCGATTGACTTTTGATACCATTTCCTTGATCTTTCGTTTTCACCGCGTTTGCCGTTGGATAAGTTCTCTTGGTCGTTCATTCCGACGGTAACGACGCTAGTCCGCGAGGTCCCCCAAACGATTTAACGTGGACTAGACAGCCCTCGAGGCAAACCGCGCGTCCACGTCTTAGACTTTGACACCGAATTTCGGAGAGGGTGGAGAAAACCGTCGTCGGAGCATCCTAAGGCGCGTTAACGGTGAAAGTACGCAATCAAGCGTCCGGCCGTTTGCCCGTTTACTTTCCCGCCGGCCCTCCTCTTGGGCCCTCCGGAGAGGGTCGGGATTTTTTACGCCAGAGAGGACTCAGCCTCGACCCCGCGACCCCGCGACCCCCGAGGGCCCTGTTAAACGCCCTCGGCAACGAAGCCGCACATTTTCCTTTTGAGCGAATCACCGGGGCAAGGGTGCGCCCGGAAGCCGCGGTAAACATCTCGTCTCGTTTCGTCCCGGTTGCTTCGAGGGCCGGCATTAAGGCCGCGGAAAAGTCTTGACTCCACTGGAGCCCTCCTCCTCCCGGTGCGGTAAAGATGAAAACGAATCCCAACTCGACAGACACCGAGGAAATACCCGGGAGAAAGCCCCGAAACGCGAAAGGGTTATCGGCTTGTCTGGGGTGTAACTGGCTTCGTAAGGGTGCGGTCCTTAACGACCCCTCCACCACTCGCAAGAACCGCGGAACGGCCCCTTGATTGGTTATAGATATAATTGCTGCAATTTATTTTGTTTAACGATCTTGTCGGGTCGGCTACAGGGATTAAACGGTGCAATAAAATAACGAGGACGGTACGTTTTCGCATAGGATGTTGAATGCATTCATAAAGTTCATACTTTTAGTACGTAATGTAGGAAAATGATTAATTCGAAATCTCAACAGTAAATTAGCATACATTCATTGTAGATATTTACAGTGAATTTGTAATTTTATAACATCATATTATTTTGTGAATTCCCGCAGAAAAATGAATACACTCCGAGTACTAAATTTATAGCATATGTTTAAAAAATATATAAATAAAGTGTTATCGAGTTAGGTTAAAGTGTGTATATAAAACTTGAAGAAGAATGTTGTAATATATTTTTTTTAACGGAGTAGAACAACCGGCGGATTTGTTGTGCCTTTAGTAGGGATATCTGAAATCCGTTATTTTTACGGGTTTGCTTGTTCCCTGTGTTTAGGTGATGTGAGGTTGGCGTCAAAGAGGTCTCGATTATGAAACTTTTCCCCAACTGGGTGTACCGAATCGCTTCGAACTTTACAATTTGAATATATAGGTTGGAAGAAAGGTTTTGACACCATGAAATTTCTTTTTTTTTTATATATATATAATTTGTATACAAATTTTTTAAATTTGTACAAGATTGAATTTGTCAATTTGTACATTTGACAATTTGTATAAGAAATGAAATTTCACAGGTGTCAGGACCTTCCTTATAGCCTCCGTATTCTCATTGTAGAGTATCAAAAAATTCCGTACACCCAGTTCGAAGAAAAGTTTTATGAACGATTGACCCCTAAGATGTATCTTTCACATCACTTTAAGACTCGTTTTATGGAAAAAGATTGTACGTACCAAGCATAAGCATAGATTGTATGAACCCCGCACCCTGTTCCGGTTACAAAAGCAGCAACACTGGAAGAGAGAAAACAAACGGGCTGATTTCTCGCTCCTTTACTCTTATTTTTATGCGAAACAATTGTTCAAGGCAATACGGCGATAGCCTATCTAACGGCAGGAGAGAGAAACAATAGCCCTTCTATTCGCACTCCTTCCCTTTACCTGGCTTCATAAGAATATCAAGGAAATGGTTAGGTTTACGGAGTATATATTCCACATCACGGGTACCAAGGGGATGATACGTCGACGTTCATGATCGTACATAGAATGCAATTATTGCTCCATTGACGTTTTAGTTGGAATTAATGCCGAAGAGTAACAATAATAATTAGGACGCCTCAATCCGAGTTGGCGGTGCCAAGGTATGGAGTCAATGGACCGCCGAGAATCTCGCCGAGGCCCTTTGAAAATTGCTCTCTCTGCGGAGTTCCGTTGGCCGAGGTCCTAAGCGCGTCCTGCGGTTATGGATTTCCACGGAAGGGAAATGAGAATGGAAATGCCGGGACTCCCGATAGTTTGAAAGCCCTGCGCATCGGTTCTTCCTCGACGCCATGGCGAAAAAATAGGCAGAGCGATATTGAAACGGGAGGGGTCGAGAGGCGGGTAAAATGTAATTTCAGTTCGAAACAGGAGCGGGAGAGGAACAGGAACGGGCGGTGGGCGACCCACATCGAGTCTCGAGTGTTTGTATTGCTGACGCGGCGATCCAATCCAATCCAATCCAATACCCATAGTGGATAGGCGCGTCTATATACAATCCGTATGGACCGACCAGCTTTTCTCTCCGATGCGATACAATTCCGAGCGCTGTACCTTTCTCGTGTGTCCTGCATCCCTGGAGGAAATAAAGGATTCGATCGGAAGGGCCGGGAAGTTTGCCAGGTTCTCCTCGTAGAAATACATTTTTCCTATGAACGCGTCAACGGTCCGGGTCCCATAACCCCCTTGCAATTCCAGAAGACGTCTTACGCGTTTAACGAGACAGAGAAAGTCGAAATAATTTGTAACTTGTCGAACACAACGCGTGAGCGAAATTTCTAAGCTTAACGGCAAAACGTCCCTCTAATCGACGGCTTCTCGTCTTCGTAAGTTTTCCGCCGAGGTGGAAGCGGAAGATAGGTCAGGTAGGAGAAAGGAACGTTTAATAGGTTTGCGCTTTGGGCATTACCGTCGCAGGAATAATTCAGAACGGCCGCGATGGGGTTGAAACGGTTAGGCATGCCGAGGGCGCGTGGCCCGCCGCCGGTGGGTGCGCTATTATCATAAACGCAACAATAACGAGGGATGATCCGACGTGTAAACTGTTAGCCCCCTTTCGGGCGAGGGTGAGGATTACCGGTCCCCCGTAGAATCAGCCCTGCCCTGCGGAATCCACGGGGGTTGTTATTGTTGCCGCAGAACGGGCGAGGCGAGCACCCCCTGCCCTCCTCGGTAATATCAACGTTTATCGCCTCCTATTAGGCCCATCGAAGCGATCCATGCGATTAGTATGCGTCCTCGGAGCTGACCGAAAGCGATACTTCCGCGGAAATGGTTCCCACCCCTTATCGAGGACCTCCGACGAAGATGACGATGGCATCGAGATATTGCGTACGCGACTTGTAACTGGGTTTTATTTTTTCTCCAATTGCCTTCGTCGATTGTTCAAATTATCGACCAAAATTACGTTCCTCCTTTTGTTTTATCTTTTTCGGATGACAATGATACGATGATATGACATCGAAATATTGTGTACGCGGCTCGTAACGGGGTTTTATTTTATCTCCAATTGCCTACGTCAATTGCTTAAATTATCGACCAACATTACGTTCCTCCTTTGCCCTATCTTTTTCAGATGACGATGATACGATGATATGACATCGAAATATTGCGTACGCGGCTCGTAACAGGGTTTTATTTTTTCTCCAATTGTCTACGTCAATTGTTTAAATTATCGACCAAAATTACGTTCCTCCCTTTGGCCTACCTTTTACGGCTCAAGGACTCGAAATTCGGTGGAGTTTTCACGTAACAATCTCGGTTTTCTGCACGAATCATGGAATTGCCGTGGTCGACGTCGGCCGGACGATCGGTCAACGGCCGATATCAACGAGTCACCGACGGTGCGCGTGTTGTCGCTTTGGAAATCCGCTATTAGCATCGAAGCGTGGCAGTAATATGACGTTTCACGATGCTGACAAACATACGCGAGCGTAGGAGCATATATGAGCGCGACACGCGCCGCCACGCTCCCATTGAGGCCTCAATATTGTGTCGCACATACAAAGAACCGATTGTCACTCGGCGAGCGAACGTGCGCGACAGCGTGTATCGCGCATTTCGCGAATCCGACCTTTAATTCGTTAGTCAACGCCCCCGGCCAAGTACTCTTCGCCATCGAAAGTGGCCTCAAGGAAGGGTTGCAAACTCCGCCTCGAATGCACCTAAAGTCATAGCCTTGTTCTCGTAAATCTCTGCGAAAACCACAGTCGGTTTCTCTGTGCACGTATAATTCCGATCCAATCGTTGTTGAACCAAGTTCCACTAAAATGATCAATTTGACAGTCGCAAATTTGACCCCACTCTTTTCTATCAGCGACATGCCGTCGCAAAAGGCAGAGCGAAATCTTGTCTACGTGATGTTGACTGATAGCGACTGGCTAGACGAGATCACGTATCATAACAGCGTCTGTCAAAGTGTTAACTAAAATGAGAATCTAGCCTTTATTACAAAATTACAGACATTACGAGAAATAGTAAATACTAGCTGTTAAACTCGGTGGCTCGTTTCAAACTATTTTCTTATAATTTCGATTGCACGGATATTAAATACTTTATGGTGAAATTGTTTGGATCGATACCTCTGGATTTCCTATATTCGATATTTTCTTATCAGAGGGTGGCCAATTATGAATTCGTTTTCACTACGCGTCATAAGACGTCGGACAATTGTTAGGGGTAATATATAAGGTTTTTTAACATTTTCATTCGTCATCGAGCTTCCCGATACGATAGAATAATGAAACAAATCCAGATCCTTAGCAAGATAATAAGGACTAGATATATCTGTAAAGATCTGATAAAAAGTTGTTCACTAGATTACAAGATCACTGCGATCTTGTAATATGTTGTAAGATCTTACAATTTTATATATCAGTGTAGATTTAAATGTGACGCGCGATTTATACACAGCTTGAACTGTGTATAGGGACTCACATTTCCCTGGTCGTTCCTGTCTTATTGTTTTCAACAATAAACAGATGATATACGAAGAAATGAAAGTGATTTATATACTTTTTTTTTCTCCTAGAAACTAGTACAACAAAAAGCTGATAAAAAGCGGTGTTGTCAATTATAAGCGATAATTGCAACGAGGATGCTTTTCCCTGTACATAATTGTGAACGGTCTTTCTGTTGTACGTCAGGTTCGAACCATGGCAACCAATCGTTCGTTCCAATGTAAAGTTATAATAGGACTGAAGGAACGTGTCCTCTTCCTTTCTGTTGCAGGTTATCAAAGTGGCTATCGATCTGAACAAGGAAATAGTGGATCGGGAAGCAGTGGTTACGGCAGCTCCAACAGCAGACCCAGCAGCAGTGGTAGCACCGGTAGCAGCAGTAGCAGCGGTAGTAGATATGGAGGTAACAATCGTGACCAGTATCAGCAACGGTCTACTTCAGGACCTTGGGCGAGTGGCTATGGTCTCCCGGCTTATCAGCAACCGTATCAGCAGCAACGCAGCCTACCGATGTACCAACAACATGGCCACGGTGCGGCAGCGTTCGATGCTGCGAAGTATCATTCTTACCAGAATCAGCAATATCGAGTGAGTCCTAGATTCTATCATAGAAAAGCTGCTCTGAAGATGAAATTTCAAGTGCCTCCGAAAAATTTGTCACGGATCAAATTATTAAACATTTTGTTGATTTCACTGTACTGATCGCACTAATGTCTTTCTAAGATTACAGCTTCAAATGAACTATTGTATCTAATGTTATCATTGCAGTCGGTATTTACTATTGCTTAGGTATTTGTCCTCGTATTAGAGTATGATGGATCCTTTGAAAATGTATTTGAAATTGAACTTTTTAATTTTAAATCATTATTTTTCACAGGTTTGGGATTTTTTAATATTGGTTCAAATTCTGGGGAGATGATTTTAAGGCATTGACGAAAGTTCCGCTGTCTATGGTATTCCCGGAGCATTAACTTAACCATCTCGTTATAAATTAAGCCGTGTCTTATGGTTTATTGCTAAATCAGGATGTGGCAATTTAATGGCTTCAAATGTAAAATATGCGGCAAATGTATCACACGATATTACTTTTGTTGCAGAATCAACCGTCCAATCGGTATGGGAATGGTCGGAGTGGTCGATAAACGATGCATCATGCAGAAAATCAGTGTTACAACCCGATAGTAAATAATAAAAATCGGTGTTTAATGGCGAACATATTCAACAGCGCGATCTACATGCGCGACAACTGCACACATCGTGGAAAATACATCACGCCTAATTTTTCTTTTTCAATAGCGCGAATTGATTCCCGCGAGATGCGCAGACATATTTACAAGTATACATAAGGTTAGGGAAGTCCTCGAAGGGTTGCAGACTCTTTGAAATGTAGACAATTCTGTATATTTCGATAATTGGCCTGGTTCACCGAGAGAAATATTCGGTTAAATTGACTTATCACGGTTTAATCATCTTGCAATCTACAATTAAACCTTATTTGCTTCAAGGGAACGTTGGTTAATTAAAATTGAATATATAAAAAAAATATTCATCCAATCATTGGTATTTAAATTAATTCAGCTGCCGTCACGAACAGGCAAGTAAATATTTTAATCAATCTACAATAATAATCCGCTTGAATTGAACAAAATTCAGCATAATCTACCGAATTTACTTTAGCCGTGGTGATTTAATTGAACCATTTATTTTTCTCGATATATGGCCAGTTTTTCACGGAAACAAGTGCATATTCGTATCGCAGGTATGCGATGATGAATGTATAAACCAGCGCGATGATTACAATTGAAAACATATTGACATCGATATAGAGTAAACGAGGATGAGGTGGTAAGTAAAAATTTGGGAGTTCATGGTTTTTCGAATAGTACAAATTGAGTCAAGGGATATGTATACTTTTGTTAATCGCTATGGAAAATTTATATCTCAATGTTAAAATCTAATCAAAATAGCGGAAGAAATTAGAATGCTTTCTTGAAATCAATATTGATTTACCTCTTCATCTTTACCACTTTCCCCTAGTTTGCTCTATTCGTACATTTTCATCTCACAATTAGTTTAATACATTGATCGAAATCGCTATCGTTAAATTTTTATTGTCGTGATCAAAAGACCATGTGTTCTACCCTCGCCCCGAAGCGATGGGGATTATAATTACATTTTCTTATACACTGTTAAAATGACTGTTCGAATTTCATTACTGACAAGCAATGAACTTCTTTCGTAAGATTCGCTTTTGAGAAATTTGTAGAACCCACGTATCAACGGACACTCAAATGCCATCGGCAAAAAAATGAAATTAGAAACGGCGTTTCTCGAAATTTAACACTTTGGTGACTGATGGTCTAATATTACATCATTTGACATCCATAACTTGAAACTATTGACGTTGTCCTATCACTGGATATATCTAGAATGTAACGTAGCGAATTCTAGTTTTACATTTCACATGATCAAAACCAGTAATCAAGATTAGGGCTCGTTTACATAGTTTTCGAACACGCGTTAATTCATGCAATGGCACATCGCACAAGCCGCAAACTTGCTTATGAGCAAAGGACACATATGCTCACAAGCAATCGTGCATTTTTGACAGCCATATTTTGTTTGCTTGTGAACACACTATAACTTGTACCATCGCTTGAACTAAAACATGTTGGAAAACGCGCTATGTGAGCGAACTGTTACGCGGTCACCAATGTGTTATCAGATATGTATCCCCTACCTTCGTCTCGACTAACTCTGTTTCTGATTTCCACATTTCAATTAGAAGGTGTCGGAAAGGTAGGACTTTGTTCTAAGGTCACCGGCAAGTAATCTATAAACGTCGCTTTGTTCCGTACACTATAAAATCAAGTCTCCTTCGAGAAGGCGGCGAAAACGGTGGAGACGATAATTATTTTAGAGCGCAAATCTGTGAATGACGTCATACGATATTTGCGTGAGGATGTAACTCAACTGCGCCGATTTGTACCAACGTAACTCCTCTGAAACCTGCCAAGTGTACATCCTCGGAATAATACAGAATATTTCCTTAACGTCTGCTACTTCTCGTTTATCCCGCCCTTTAATTATATTTCTTTATTATTCCTAATTTCCCCGCTACACGTGCAAATATAGGATAATTCCAAACTAATCCGAAACATTTTCATAACGAATTTCAATCAATCGATCTTATTTTCAACTATGTTACCTATTCAATAATGCGGAGATACTTGTTGAAAATTCCCTAAACGAATGCGACTTCTACTATGAATGGACAACCCTGCTCGTAACTATTGTTTCCTTTTTATTTCAGTTTTCTAGGGTTCCATCGTGAACAGTCGTGCCGTTTGTTAAACCAGATTGGCTGGACTCACCTCCTGATATCAATAATTCATCGTTAACTCTCACTTTATCTGCTCGTCTAAGAATGAATCTCTTTTATCGGTAGATGCTAATGGAATGACCCAGTGATTGCATATTCGGAGTCAAACATTCGGAATTCTTGAAAAACAGATTCAGGCGGGTCCATCTCTGAAGATGACCCAATCTACTTTTACGAGAAGTGTCCATATAATCGACATTTGCAGGGTTTGTTTGAGTATTATACTAAGAGGTTATAATATCGAAAATCACCTCATCCTTGGAAAGCCTTTAATCGCGAGGATAAAATATCTTAAAGGGTCCCAAAACTCACCATTTAACTGCTGAACTAGCGAACGTTATAATTTCCCCATCTTCCCTTGTTTTGGCTGGACAATATACATAGTCAACAAATGGTATCCATTTAAGGTTCAGGAACAAAAAAAAATCAAACTAACGTTTCATGCCTCTCTAGATACTGACGGCAAATCAACTGAAATTCAAACCTCATCGCAGGTAAGCTTAGATGGCGAACATCGCAACTTTCTAAATAAATTAACGGAATATACGATTAACGACGTTCTTCGGGAGTAGAATAACATTCCCATAACGCTGCCGAATGACGTTAACGTCAACCATCTGGCAAGGAAACCCCATTAACGCATTCGCGACCGGCAAATTTTTTCCGTTTCAAACACTAAGTACCGGCGAAAATAAGGAAATTCTAAAACGGGTCGCCGCAAACTTGTGTCGTGTATCGTTATGGACGTGATTCACGTCAGCGGGAATGAGGAATAGAATTTAAAATTACGTGAATTCACGTCAGCGGCAACCAGGAATAGAACTTGAAAAGGCGTGAATTCACGTCAGCGGTCGCGAATGTGTTAAGGAAACGTTTCCCACAAGGTTACAGATTCGATCATCGAGGCTCGAGATCCTTCCAAGCAACGTTAACGGCGATAGTAACGAAGTTCATTGATCGTTAAAGTCAAGTTCAACCGGCTGGACTTAAATTTGGAGGTCCGTTTAATAGGAAGCGTATGGTACCGGCTAGGCCCAAGGACCGTGGGTTGCGGGGTAATTATTGCGGCAGGAAACAAAGCAGTGCCCAGCTGGTCCGCGTCTTGCCGATGTTCGATTGAAATCGAAGTGCCGAGAGAGAGAGAGAAAGAGGGTGGGGGGGCGGGGGTAGAGGGAGAGAAAGAGAAGTAAAATGGAACGCGACGGTAGCGCGAAAGAGGCCCGGCACATCTGGTACCGGAGCGACCGAGCGAGCGAGCATTGAACCAGCGAGTACCACTCCAGAAAACAATAGCGAGCAGTGCTCTTGTTCTGTCCTCTCCTCCGCTTTTTTCTCTCTCCCTCTCTTTCTCCCTCCGTCTCTCGCCTCTCCGTCGTTACTCTGAAATCTGGATCCTAGTCCTGACGCAGACCCCCCGGGCGATGGCGTTGTCGGGAAATTCACTGCAGGTTAGGAAATTCCCTCCGGGACGGCTGTTATCTCTCTTTAATATTTGGAGATATTGTCGGCTACACGGTTCCGACGAGTCGAGACTTACCATTAGTTCCGGCCCCGCTACCCCGAATACTTGAATGATTCGTGACTGCGCATTGCGATTACATCGGTTCGAGTCAATGGAAGACGATGCAGAGATTACCAAAAAAGTCGCCGGGGGATTATTTTTTAAGTGAAATGTCTTTTGGCGCGATAATAGGTGTCAGTTTGCATCATGTTGCAATATTAGTTTCAGAGGGTTCGATCGGATACCCTTAAAAAAAGTGTCTTATTCGAATCGACTGATTTGAAGGGGGTTTCACTTCACCTTAACACATTCGCGACCGCTGACGTGAATTCATGCCTTTTCAAGTTCTATCCCTGGTTGCCGCTGACGTGAATTCACGTCATTTTAAATTCTACTCCTGATTCCCGCTGACGTGAATCACGTCCGTAACCATACACGACACAAGTTTGCGGCGACCCGTTTCAGAATTTCATTATTTTCGCCGGTACTCGGTATTTGAAACGGAAAAAATTTGCCGGTCGCGAATGTGTTAATGTGATGTGAACGTAGCGAGACAGAGGTCTCGTTTATTGAACTTTTCTGTCAACTGGGTGTATCGAATCAATTCAATGCTTACAACGTAAATATGGAGGCTGTAAGGAAAGTCCTGATCCTCATAAAATTTGAATTGTTTACGAAATTAGTTTGTAGGTATTTTTAATTTTTTTATTAAAAGAAAATTTCAGCGGTGTCAAGACCTTCCTTATAGCCTCCATATTCGCATTGTAATGTTCGAAGCGATTCGGAACACTCAGCTCGAAGGAAAGTTTCATGAACGATGGAATCCTCGGATGGCACTTTCACATCCCTTTAACGGTTGCTGAGAGACAAACAAGACATTTAGAGAGAAAACCGTGGGCATTATATAATGCATCGATTGCAGGAATCTGGTGATTCATCCATTCTTCGCAATTTCTGTCCAGTCTCGACATCCCAACTTGCGCTCTTATTGCGCGTTAGGCCGCGATTAATCGCAAGGACCCGCATTTAGAGATTCGAGCCAATACTTCCGATAGCCCGCACGTTCTCCATCGTCTCGACTCGCCTGCTCCTCTTTCGTTGTCTTCCTTTCTTTTTTTTTTCACGCTTTCATTGTACTAAGCACAATGCAAATAACCGGTTCGCTTAAATAGCAAGATTTTTCTAAGCGAAATTAAGCACCATCACGTAATCCGCTACTAATATTCTGGGAGAAAAATAAAGAGTACTCTCTGGTGCCATGTTAATCTGATTAACGTGCAAGATAGCCGTTTACGAACTCCGTTAGATATTTTTTTGTTAACCTGTATGAAACTTCAGAGATGGAATATGTTTACGAGTGCCCGTAAATATGCACATCGTATAGTAGGCTGGATGTGGGAAATTTCCCCGGGAATCGTTAAGCGAAGTGCAATTTAGATCGAGAACGCGTTATCAAGCTTTTTGAGAGCGAAGTACATTTAGAGCTCGAAATGAAATCTAAATTGAATTTAGCGATTCGAAAGGCGGCTTCAAAAAGCCCCATTCGTTCGAGCAGTTAGAGAAGTAATCCAAAAGCGAAGTAGGCTAACGACGAGTCACTCGACCGCGCGGTCGGTGCGAATAATTATGCGGAGGTCCTAATAATTTGCATAATCAGCAGGTTATTTGAGTAATTATGTCATTCCGGCCATCATTCCGATGGTCGTTCGAATTCTTCCACTGTTCGATGGATCGATCGCGCAAATAATCGCAATTTGACAAACTACCTGTTCCAAGAGACGCATCTTACGGAAACGACCAAGAGATATTTAGTTCGTTTGAAAATATAATTCCTAACTAATAATTACATCTGTACCCTAGAGTTGTCTTACTTATTCTGTAAAGATCTTAAAAAGTGTTGTTTCACAATAATCAATAATTTCATCACTACCGACAGCCTATGCTCCAAATTTTGAATAGCGACTTCCGATTCGATGTAACAATTCATCTCTATATGACAATTTTCACCCGCTTAAGAGGACTCGGTAACGTTAATAAAAATAAAAATAAAAATAAGGTGATTTTTGGGAACTTAAATGCCCGAAAAAAAATGTCTTTTTTGTGATCTTCTCCCGGACAAATGCAAATTTTATGTCGATTAATTCAATTTCACGAGCATCGCGTTCTTCCTAATGTCGCCATAATCTCGTGATGAAATTTCAAATGATTCAATGCATCCAATTTGGAGAAAAGTTTTATAAATATTATCACATTTTGGCATGTATACATGACACTTTCGTATCACCTTAACCATCCAAAGGTTGTTGAACTAACATTAATGGCATCATTTGTTTGATATATATGTACGATAGGAAAACGGACCGCAAAAAGAAAATGATGAATCCAAGCTGCGGGTAAACCTCTATTCAGGTCGCGCAACGAGTATGTACCGAGCTCGTACTCACCAGTGCCGGTACCTTGCTCGCGTTATCGCGGCTTTGGCCTCCCTTTGATGAAATCAAGCCCTATCCGCGCCGGGATCTACCCTAGGGCGGTACTTGCGGTCCCGGGCGTTCTTTATTCCTCGCGATCCCGCCACCGGGTACAATGCGACCCTTGCGTCTCATCGAGCACGCACTTTAGGCAGCCGCGTGCACGCGCGGAATGCGTCGCGGACGAATATTGGCAAACCAGTCGTCAACGTTACCGTCAATTTTCATACAAAATCCCTCTGGACCAAGAGAAACGGAACTTACAGATTTCATGTATTGCAAATGCATCGTGCGTATAAACTATATATATCATGCAAACTAGATGACATTTGGGGAAGTTTCCGAGTCGTGGCTTCGTCCACCTTGCACGAAGGGAATTGAGGATGAATTTCACCACGTAGATTGCGATTGAAGGTAATTTCCGATTATTTTTCGAGAATTTCCGGGAGCCATACATCGACACTTGCCCCTCCGAACGCAGTTCTATTTCTAATCGAGGAAGCGATCATCTGACAGAGTTCCAAGATTGTCCCGCGATTCACGATGAATTTACGTAATAAAATATAACTCCATCGCGTTATTTCCAGGCCTAAATACGAACAAGAAGAACCGTTCTTTAACCCTTTCGTTACCTTGGACGAGATATCTCGCGACCCGATACTGGCCGATCAACGCTTTTGACGAGATATCTCGCGACCCGATACTGGCCGATCAACGCTTTTGATGAGATATCTCGCGATCCGGTAGTAGCGGATTAACGCTTTTGACGATAATCTAGCTTTCTAGCACCAATATTTTGACATTCTAGATGAATATATTTTATAACTAATTCTATTCGTATAGCTAAAAGGAAGAAATAAATACAGCTACTGCCGGATCGCGAGATATCTCGTCAAAAGCGTTGATCGGCCAGTATCGGGTCGCGAGTTATCTCGTCAAAAGCGTTATTCGGCCAGTATCGGGTCGCGAGATATCTCGTCCAAGGTAACGAAAGGGTTAACGAGATTCCAATGAAACTCAGACGGAATGAACAAAACTGCCCCAGCTACCAAACGATCAGCCATGAACGGAGCTGGCTGAGACGTTCATTCTCATATCGAGATTTCCTCCTTTTCCTTGCACTGCCTCCGAAATGCAGGAAGAAACTACGGCGTCGATAATCTCGCCTTGTAACAATTTACCTTCGAACAGTGTTCTCCTTTGGAGGACCGAGGATCCCAAGGGGACGAGGAGACGTTTCCGGCAGCCCAAGGTTCGACGCGAGACCAAGGTCTTGCCGCCGACCTCTGAAATGCCGAGGAACTGCAATGTCGGTAATCTCACCTGGTAACGAGTCGGTCTCGAAGGCTCCACGAAACGCGCGGGGGCCGCCCCCGCGGTCCCGCAGGAGGACGCGTCGGTGCCTTGGGTGCGTAACGGAGGCAGTCCGTTGGATGGCTGAATCGTCGAGTGGGCGCGGAGGGCCCTCGTGAGCCCTTCGAGAAGAAGGTCCAGGTGTACCTCGTACCCGGAGCACTCTCCCTCTCTGCGTCGCTCCTTCGCATTCTTCCTCTCTCGGTCTTTCTTCTTTCGACCCCTTTGCCCCTTTGCCCCCGCCACCTCCACCTACGTCGCCTCCTTTCCTACGTGCCGCTTACGTGCTCCCCGCATGCCGCCTGCATTCCACTCGCGCACCTCGCCACGTGCAAACCGAGCACGCTGGTACGTAGGTGCGCGCATACGTGTATGCAGTCATCCGGGGCCAAAGAATAGGAACTGAAGTGGTCCGCGCGCAAAATGGATGGCGGATGTAAATGCCAAATAGCCAAGTACCCACTCTCTCGCTTCTCGGCAGCCGCCCTTTGGTAAGTGCTCGTTGCCGCGGGTAGCTATCCGTTCCCGCGAGTTGTCGTTACTGGCTGCGACTCCTCTGGATCCCGTGACTGCCCAAGGATCTCGACCCGATTAACCCTTTCGTTACCTTGGACGAGATATCTCGCGACCCAATATTGGCCGATTAACGCTTTTGACGAGATATCTCGCGACCCGATACTGGCCGATCAACGCTTTTGACGAGATATCTCGCGACCCGGTAGTAGCCGATCAACGCTTTTGACGAGATATCTCGCGATCCGGTAGTAGCGGATTAACGCTTTTGACGATAATCTAGCTTTCTAGCACCAATATTTTGACATTCTAGATGAATATATTTTATAACTAATTCTATTCGTATAGCTAAAAGGAAGAAATAAATACAGCTACTACCGGATCGCGAGATATCTCGTCAAAAGCGTTGATCGGCCAGTATCGGGTCGCGAGATATCTCGTCAAAAGCGTTAATCGGCCAGTATTGGGTCGCGAGATATCTCGTCCAAGGTAACGAAAGGGTTAATGACGGCTTTCCTTTGATCGCGGACGAACGATCGATGTTTGCAAGGTCGATTCGTCGCGACTCCGGCGAGGTCGGGGCGTTAAAAGTATTTCATCAAGTTCCTGCGCTTCTCGGACATAAGATTGTGGTAAAGTTATAAACTTCACGTCTCAGCTGTGAATTATTATACATTTATGATGAACTTCGATAAATAAATCTTGTCATTTTGTAACGTCATGTTGGAGGTTCTTGAAATTTTGCCGAAAAATTAGTAGACTTGTGCCTTAAGATGTTAGAAAAGAAGACGTTAGGAAATTAGTACAACGGGGCTGAATAAAACTTTCATCGAAAGTGTTATAAAAATTCAATGCTTTTTTAACAGGGCGACGATCAGTCCCAACGTAGAATCGCAGGGTCGTGAACGGCGGACACCATTATCAAATTGACCTCGTTAAAATTCATGTACCGTAATCAAGTGCATGGGGTTTCGTTCGTTTCGATGGTGGACGTTGTTCTTTATTTCTACCTTCGACCGGTCGTTTCAATGCAAACTCCTAGATTGATCTGTGGGTTAGTTCAGGAACTGACGGATTGAAATAAGATTTTAGTTGGAAAAGTCGAAGAAATCGTTGGGTATCCTTTGCGAGCAGACATCGTTACGGCCTCGACGATTGAAAGAAGGCAATTAATTATTCTGGAACGCGCAAAGTGCCGGATATCGGAAATCCTAGCCAGACGTAGGTACTCGGCAAAAAGGTAATTCCGTTTGATTTTTCTCGGCACCCCGCGACCCGCGACCCAAAGTTCCAAAGCTGCTAAATATTACGAAAACGACGAGAATGCGAGAGAATCGTAAAAATTGTAAAAATGAGGCAAATCGCAAAATGCGAAAAATTTGTCGAGAGGAGCTCAAGGCGCGAAAATCGTGAAACGCGAGAGTCGCAAGATTCGCAAAAGTTGCCAGGGTTCCGATAATCAGAAAAGTCGCACAAACTACGGGAAATTTCCTGGGAGTCGTGCAAGGCGCAAGAATCACGAGTCGTCGGGTGTAGGAGAACCGCGTAAGGTTCTTTCATTCATTTCCTTTTGCATTCCAAATCATCTACCCTTCATTCTCTGCATCGAGGGCCGTAGATAATACATTATTGGACGTCTTTACAGGTAAATGGGCCACAGGACGAATCGAACGGGGACGACAAACGAACATCTAACAACTTCCAAATCGACTCGCGAAACGGTCTTCTCTCGTATCAAATTCGGAGGAGAATCGGAAGAGCGGTCGGGTGGGGAGTCAAATCAAGGCGAGGCCAAAAATCGGAGCCTAGGCGCCAACACCGGAGTCGCGAAAATGGTACGGAAAAATTGCCGAGCGTCTGCCACGGCGCGAACATGCGGAGCACCGTCCACGGAGGTTGGCCACAAGTCGCAAGATTCGCAAAGGTTGCCGTGGTCCTGATAATCAGAAAAGTCGCTCAAGCTGCGGGAAATTTCCTGGGAGTCGTGCAAGGCGCAAGAATCGCAAGTCGCCGGGTGTAGGAGAACCACGTAAGGTTCCTTAATTGATTTCCTTTTGCATTCCAAATCATCTACCCTTCATTCTCTGCGTCGATAGCCGTCGTTTAATACATTATTGGACGTCTTTACAAGTAAATGGGCCACAGGACGAATCGAACGGGGACGGCGAACGAACATCTAACAACTTCCAAATCGACTCGCGAGACGGTCTTCTCTCGTATCAAATTCGGAGGAGAATCGGAAGAGCGGCCAGATGGAGAGTCAAATCAGGGCGAGGCCAAAAATCGGAGCCTGGGCGCCAACACCGGAGTCGCGAAAATGGTGCGGAAAAATTGCCGGGCGTCTGCCAAGGCGCGAGAACGGCTCACCAGTCGCGAGAGGCGCGAACGTGCGGAGCACCGTCCACGGAGGGTGGCCACCGGGCACTTGAGCACGAGCTGGGAAGAAACGCTCGGGGAACAATGGACCGAGGGAACCCGGGAAGAGGAAGCCGATGCTGCGTCATCCCAGCTCATCCGGCCGAGTCCCGACGTATCTCGGAGGACGTTGCGAGGAGGCCCGGCGTTTCCCTCGCCCACCCTCGGCCGGGGCCGGATGCCGAGTGGAAACTTGCAAATCAGCAGGACGGCAAGCCGTTCCTCGGGCGGACTCGCTCCGACGCCGCGCAGGGAGATCCTAACGAGCGTCGAGGGCGCGACGCTCGACCTCGGCCGCACCCTCGAGACGAGCGCGGCCACGCACCGAGCGGAAGGATCTTCCCGGATAACCAGCGAAAATTCGACTGAACTTTAGTCGGTACCGGCGAACGTGATTTGATTCAAATCGGAGCCTTTCTTTTCGTTCCGTATAGAATAAGGTTTCGATCAACCATTTAGGTTGAAACCATGCGAACGTTAAAACCAACGTGCGTTACGACGGACGCTGTGTTTTAACGAAGGCGACGCCCGTCGCTCTGTGTCCACCTCAATGGGTCATAATATATCACTGCGATGGACGTTGAAACGACACTTATACGTGGCCCCGGCCTTTCCGACCAACCCGAGATGAAACCGTTCGGGCAATCTGAATATCGATGATTCCCTAGTAGCATAGAATAATTTCTAAATATTTCTTTGTAATCTTTGCTAAGTATCTCAAGCGACAGATTTTTTAAGATTTCTTGTAGATTTAATTCGAAGATATTTGAAATATTTCTTGAAAATCTCAATGACATATTTAGTTTCAATAATTTATAAACGCATAGAGGAATTATATTTTTTAACTTATTAACATGATAAAAATACATTTTTCACTTCACGACTATTATCGGATACTTCATTTGGTATAAAAGAACACGAGAGATTTTTGTAATATTTTCATTCCGCTATTTCATTATGGGAGCAGAACGTGTGATTTTGATTTTAAATACTTTTAAAACGTTTATAATGTATTCGGCAGATAATATTTGAAAAAAAATACTTGTATTAAAACGAAATGTTTTGTATATCTGGTAGAAAAATATTATGAAAACACATGGAGCTAATATTATATAAATATTATAGAGATAATATTCTAAAGTAAACGTTTTGCAAATATTTACAAAATGTACGATATTCGTTAAATACATAGAAAATATAGGACAAATGTTTTGTGCTACTAGGGTTGTATACATTTTCGTTGGTTTGAATCTAAAGTAAACGTTTTGCAAATATTTACAAAATGTACGATATTCGTTAAATACATAGAAAATATAGGACAAATGTTTTGTGCTACTAGGGTTGTATACATTTTCGTTGGTTTGAATCAAAGTTAACGAAAGCTTTTATTAAATAAAACACGCTTTCGGTAAATGAAATTCAGCGGCACTTGACAGCAACTTTAGCGGTAGGAGTAACCGAGATTTAACACTGAGCCAAACGATGGAAGCAGAACTTGAAGCTCCAAAGTAAGAATGCGACGAGATGCGACCCCCCGCAAACTTTTCCCGCGCGGAGCACCCAACCATCCCTAATATAATCTCGGCTCACCGCAAATCGGGGCCTTGTGTTTACTCTCGACGAAGTTCCCTTGCATCGAATGAAATTCCTTCAAATATTCCAAGCTTCGTCGTTTCAAATCCACTAAACCTATCCAATGTAACCATAGTTTTCCTTCCAATCACAGATTTCTATCTATATAACCAGATCGTTAGTATAAGTTCTTTAGCATGAGGAGTGCAGCCAAATCCGGATTTTGGGTTTTCGGTCTGTCATTTTTATGAAGGTAAAACGGTGTAATCACCACAGTGTAGTACATGAAACGTCGTTACGTTATAAACGCGTCGAGTACTTTGGAGATTTAACATTGTTCCTATGTCCATGAATTTAACCCGCTGCTTTAAAAGTTGTTCGTATTGTAATGGGAATCTGAATGTACATATTTCAAGAAGTAGCGTATCCCACATGTTGCCTTGCAAAGTGGTTGCGGTTATCACAATTGCAGTTTTGACGTAGAATTACGTCTTTCCTTTCCTCGTATACGGAGTACCAACGCAGCGTCGAGCGGATCGAAATCCAGCGAGCGAGCGTCGCGCAATAACTTATTATTTCTACGAAAGAAAAAATTAATCGCGAAAACTGAAACATCTGTCAAAACGTGTTACGGCACGTCAAATTCATTCAGCATTCTTTATGTTACAGCGTTGGATAAAATAATTCATATTGAGTTAACGGTCCTACATAAATTAACCCTAATAGCATAGAATAATTTCTAAATATTTGTTTGTAATCTTTGCTAAATACCTCAAGCGATAGATTTTTTAAGATTTCTTGTAGAATTCATTCGAAGATATCTGAAATACATGTTGTAAATCTCAATGACATATTTAGTTTCAATAATTTATAAACATATATAGAAATTATATTTTTGAATTTATGAACATATAATAAAAATACATATCTTTTACATTACAACTATTAACGGACACTTCATTTGGTATGAAAAACAAGAAATTTTTATATTTTCGTTCCGCTATTTCATTATAGGAGCAGAACGTGTGATTTTGATTTTTAATACTTTTAAAACGTTTATAATGCATTCGGCAGATAATATTTAAAAAAAGAAAAATATTATGAAAACACATGGAGGTAATATTATATAAATATTATAGGGATAATATTCTAAAGTAAACGTTTTGCAAATATTTCAAATGTCTGCTAAATATTTACAAAATGTACGATATTCGTTAAATATATAGAAAATATAGGACAAATATTTTGTGCTAGTAGGGAATCGTGAAGAGTGATTATTTCAGCCATTCGACATTTCATCCCATTTTAGGAGCAGCGTTAACATTGCGTTTCCGTCCAAAGGGTCGAATTCTACAATTTATTTCTGATCGTTCATTTTTTTTCCGCGTGACGACGTCGATACCGACGATTCTCACCGATGAAAATTGATATCCGAGACAGCCAAGTCGAGAAAGGGAAAAGGGCTCGACAAGGTGACGAGACGCGACCCCCCCTGAGCCTTTCCCGCGCGGGGCACCCGCCCGTCGCTAATACCACCCCGACTCTCGGTCGGGCCCCACGCGCACATCGGGCCCCCCGCGAGGCCCGACCGACTTTTCGACTCCTCGACTCCGGCGGGCCAGTCTCGCGGAAATATCGACACGCTCGCCCGAAAACGCGCGAATGCCTCCGCTCACCCGGCGACGCCGCGGCCACCTAGAGCCCCTCGGGAGCCACCCCTGATTCTCAGGCGGCCAGGAGCGATCGCCCCTGGTGGCCGCACCCTGTGCGGGAACGTCTCTGGGAACCGATCGCGCCCTCTCGCGATCGAGGACCTCTCGAAAGTGCATCTCGCAGCCCCGGGGCTTGCGGCCGTTTCTCGGGGTCCGCTTTGAGCCCTCTTTTCTGCGTGCCCGATTTTGCCTGCGCGTAGAGTGGACCCTGTTAACACATTCGCGACCGGCAAATTTTTTCCGATTCAAATACCGAATACCGGCGGAAATAATGAAATTCTGAAACTGGTCGCCGCAAACTTGTATCGTGTATCGTTATGGACGTGATTCACGTCAACGACAATCAGGAATAGAATTTAAAATTACGTGAATTCACGTCAGCGGTCGCGAATGTGTTAAACCGTCGCTCCGATCGTGACGGTTATTGTTAAGGGGTTCGGAACCGACTTTTAATGGTTCACGCTTATTAACGACTTGGTTTCTCCCCGCGGTTCCAGGCTAGTCCGATGAGCTATCTCCAATTTATAAGCGAATCTTATATATATATAAAGGTCCCTGACTGACCGACCGACTGATTCATCCACGTCCAACCCAAACCTCTGAGCGTAGAGACGTAAAATTTGGGGAATATGTTTCGTTCATAACATAGGTACTCGTACCTATGTTACATAGGCGACATAGGAGGTTACATAGTACGTAACATAGGCCAACCGCTTTCGTTTTTCAATCATGACATTCTCACATAGTTGATTATGACGTTACTCCATCGAAGATTGAAAATCTCAATAAACGCGATTCCAGTCAAGCCATGTTCTGGCGAACCGAAACGACTTCGCCGGGCCGTGTGTGCCAAACCTGGGGCACCATGTATACCATGTGCCCCGTGTGCACCATGTACTTTAGGTATGTATTGCATGTGTACAAGCACAAAGGCGACGCCCGCCCTCCCGGGCGTGCCTTAAACAATGTGTCATCGTGTACGCGCCAACGGGTCGACGAGAGGCCGCCAAGGCCCGCACAATGCCATCTTATGACATTTTTCAACCCAGCCGTCATTTAAGTGCTCGTTAGACGTACCGAGGAAGCTTTTGTACAGCTAAGCAACTGTTTTCCGAGCGGCGACGCCCGGTATGTCGTACGCGTCGTACATAACGTGTACGACCCGTACATGCGACGCCTCGTAGGCGCGAATAATGGCTTCAAGTTCGGCCCAGCAGCCGGTCCCAGGACCCGTTAAAATGGGCCCAAAGGCCCACTTGTGTGTGCAAGGAGAGTCCGCTGAATCGGTCCACCCGGTTGCCTCTGGGAATCCGGAAAATCGCTCCAGAAAATTCTTTTCGGTTATACCCATAAATATTCCAATGCAAATGGACTTCACCCTGCGTCGTCATTATCACTCGTATACGTATCTGAACGTATACGAGTGATATTAATTTCATTTCTGATAAGTTCTCCAAATCATCGATCTAAGAATTGATTCAGCATTGATTTTGAGAACGTATAAACGTGCAATCCATTTTGGATAACGTCAAATATTAGATTACTTTTCTATTTTACAGCGATTGTAAAGCATTCCCCGTACATAAGAATTAATGAATGCGAAGGGAGTAATAACAAATCTTTCTCGTAGCTGTTAATGGAGAAAGTGGTTATTCTCGCCCATAAGCAATATATTTTATAAACGATATAATATATTTTAAAAAAAGATATTACATATTTTATAAATGATATAATTTTAGTGACTTCGCAGGCACTAAAATTGCCCGTCGAGTGAAGCTCGAAGGAAATTCGCGAAAGAATTTAAATAATTTGGCAGATAACATCGCAGCTGAAATGCAAATCTAGGGAGACCCTTTCACAGAGCGGCCCCTAGAAGATTCGTTTAGCCTCCTCGATGTGTCCGCAATACTCGCGCGGTGAGTTCCTCGACTCGGTCACCACGACGCGTATATATACTATCCGGCGACGAGCTCTCGAGAAGGCGGCGAAAATCGAAGACGTCCTCGACAGACGTTGCGATCCGATGGGCGCCCTTGGGCCCTCACGGCTTGCGAAAGACATTCTCGGTCAGTAGGTGTAGTCCGGCGGCTTCCCCTGAACTCGTGCACTCGTTCCTTTCCCTCGGAGACTTACTTTTGTAGGTTATGTCCACGCTTGCAAAGCGAAGGCGGCACTACCAGGCGTGGCCGGGGAGCGCCAGGGGGCAACTGGGCGGGGCTTTCCCCCCGCTGACTGTCCGCGCTCCGGTCTTCCCCCTCCATGCAGCCTCGCTCGCGGAACGTGCCCCCTCCAGGTGATCCGGGCCGAAGTTGGCCGATCTTACCCGATGTCGGCCGAGGCCTCTCGAGGTGCCGACCGGAGCTAACCTATGGAAGCGTCTCGCTCTCCGCTGCGCGCGCCGCCTCAGTGGAAAGGACACCCGAAGACGCGCAACCCCCACTGCGAATTTCCTGCGAATTAACCTGCGAATCATTGCAATCCCAACGATTTCTTCGGCCCTCGCGCAGTCCCGTGGTACGCTCGCCTCACCGATCGCGAATTCCGTCTCGTCCCGCACGTCTAAGCTAGCATGTACAGGTGCAATTCGCTCGAAATGCGTACGGTCTTCGTTGACCGGCTCTCGGGTTTCTGCGTGAGTTCGATTTGCCGCGGGTAGGCGTTTCCTACGGTCTGTGAGGGTACAGAAGAAAATATTGAAGGAGGTTTCTTTCACGCGAGAAGAATAATGACGATAAATGGGATTTCGAAGTCGTGGAAATTCATGAGACCTCGGGAGTATTTCGTTTCAATTGTATCATCCGGAAATATATAATTTGTTATAAAATGTTTCCAAATGATCATCGGTCAGAGCGAGAGTTTTAGCGTAGCTTAACTTTCAATTTTATGATAATATCGCATACTCGAAAGTGGAAGATACCCTAATGTATATGTGGTCTTTGTCACGACTAATTGTTGAATAAATAATAATCCATTTAGATACTAAACGAGAATTGTGTGTACGTAAACTTGGTTAGAGTGGCATCTTACTTTAGGTTATCGAATTTCCTCATTTTAAGATGCGGCTTTCTGTTACTTTTACCATCACTGGTTTATCAATTGCTAAATATTACGGGGATTAATAACGACTTCATTCGCCCTGTATTAGATTGAATGAAGCAAACCCAGTTCAGTTTCATTGAAATGTACAGTGCTTTGTCGTAAATGGTTCCCTGGTGCCGAGCCTGTGATATCCGATGTTGAATATCCTCGATAAATTGTTTCCAAAAAGTGTATATGAATATGCAAATATATACGCAATTCTTAAAGTACATAGTTATATAAATGTTGGTTATATGTTCTCGTTCTTCTTTTAGACTGGTTCGATAATCCGGACCAAAGTATCATTGAGCGGGCTGTAATGATTCAGAACATGAAATTGAATTATTGACGACCTGTTTGCAGACCCAACGCAAATGCAGCCTTTTTTCATTTAAGATGACTTTTTGTAAAGCATGCAGTCATTTTTCAGGTTGTCTACCCTTTCTTTCAGGATTCATCCACACATTTCTATCGACATCCTACCACCACAAGAATTCCTTTCTCCTGAAAAATACTTTTTTTGCTTAGTGTAAGCTAAATCTACCAAAATAAATTAGGTTCCATTTCGCGGGGATGACAACTCGAAATAACGTACGTCGGATATCTATTTACGAGGGGTTATTAACTCAGGAAATCATGGATGTTAATGCTCGAAGTCTCTTGGAAATCTGCTATACATCGCAAGCAGAAATCACTGAAAATCGTCGGAAATCACCGAAACCTTGTCACGGTTTCAAGGCCAAACGACCCTTGTTACCGAATCACATTATTGTGTATTATATGAAATCAAAGGCAATCGGTTCTCAAAGAAGGAAATCGTTTTCACGGATTTCCATGTGGATAACCCCTCGCCTACTTAATTAAAATGACTTCCACGACCGAACTAACATTGTTAATTCCCCTCCACTCGCGAGCACTTCCGAACGAGCCCTTTTACCCAATTCTTCCTTATCACGTTTGTTAACGAAAAACCAGCAGAATCCCTAGTAACTTCTTCTCCGCGAGTTCGCCTCTCCGTCTATCATATTTTCCAGACTTTTGGCTTGACTTAATTTAATTGAACGGAGTTTAATCCGCCGAGCGGCCGTCTGCCGGTAGGGATAATAATTTCCACTCGTCGCTAAATCCACCGGGCCGCGAGAAGGAGGTGCAATAACGTTTTCAACCGGTTGCACGCTGGGTGCAGCGGCTCGAAAAGAGCAGGAAAATTCGCCGAGATCCTGGCGGGGTTTAAAACCGGGGCCTCCGTCAACGGCAACCAGCATCGCCGACAACCGACAACCGGCACCACCGGCGACCGGAGCCGTTCCGTCGTCCCACTAATGGGTTTGAAATTTCGCCCTCGGAGCGAAACTTAACCCACGTCCGCCCCCATGTCTGACTGTGTAGGCGCACCTATTCGGTGCTTCGGGTCGTCATGGTTACAGGACGCCGGAGTACCTGTATCCGTCGCAAGGTACTTCTCGCGTATCTGGCCGGCCTCCGGTAGGGAATACCTCGGCTGTGCCGATTACAGGACGGGGGTATCGAGTAGCAATATCTCGACCCGTCCTACCCTTCGGTTATCCCACTCGGAATGCTTTGAGGATCGTCGCTACCGGTGTTCCCGGTGTTCCCGGTGCTCCCGGTGTTCCCGGTACTCCCTCTACTCCCGAAGCTCCGCGCGTCTCGGTGAGAACGATCAAATTCCGATCGCGCAATCTTTTCCTAAGTCCCTTCTCGATACCGCACCCAGTCCCGGGTTTCGGACGGGATACTCCATGGAAAACTGTTCCCGAATAATGATCGTGGCATTTTTCCAAGTTTCGAGGTTGGCTTGCTTGTGTTTTCTAGGAAGTTTTTCACGTGAAACTTCTTATGGAATGATAATATACATAAGTTCGCGTATTAGGAGAGGAGGCAATTTGGAAAGTAAAACGTTTGTTTCACGATTAATTATTATTTAGACGGGTTTTTATATTTTTGTCTTAACACAATTTGCTTAAAAGTTTTTCTTATTATTTCATTTCATTTTGTTGACTAAAAGGTTCATCAGCGACCGTGCTTCCGGCTTGGCACAGTTGATATTAAAGTCACCATGCATTATTATAGGTACCTCGCCCCAATTCTTCTTTTTTCAATTGATTACTATTTACGTTCATCTTTGTGTTTCAGTGTTGACGCAATTTCCGTAAATTTTACTTTCATAGTTGGTTATTCATTTTTGTGTTAGCATTGAAACAATACTCGTAAACTGTTTCGTTAGTCTTAGTGCGTTATTCTCTCGGTAAATGATCGACACTTAAGGTGAAATAAATATAATATGAATAAAACAAGTCTAAAATCTACTGTACAGGACCAATCCTTCAATATTTTTTTTATTCTCGATATTTGTTTTATTGTAAGTTGGAAATCTTAGTGAAGCTGATGAAAATAGAAAGTATATTAATTGATCTATATCAAAGATACTCGGTCAATAATCGAGATTGCCGTACAAACATGAAAACGAACTCCCCGAGATTCCAGTTAATGAATAGAAAAATGATGTAACAGATAAATCAACAATTTAACCTAAATACGAAGTTGGTGATTTAAATACCATATGAATTGTTTATATAGACAGTTTTTAGGTGAATAACGTTTTGTTAAATTCCTACGCTCATTCTTGAAGTTAAAATCTTGTAAAAAGATGCAATTTGTAGGATTAATATTCGAACGGAGTTCTTACATTTCCTTATTTCTAGGGGAGAAGGTGTTTACCCCCAAGGTCTTCTCGAGAAAGCGCCCCGCGAAATTCGACGACGTCCTCGCGATTCGTTCCGTCGCTTCGTTGTGAATTCATGGGGCCGGGAACTACGGAATGCACCCTTGCCTTGCTTCATGAATACCACGGAGACGAAATCATGGGGTTGTTTCGAAGAGCGATCTAAGATGCCGAGGGAGTCCTTAGCAGGAATACTAATGTGCCCTTTAGTTCTCGACTACCTTCGCCATTGGTCGCGGTGCACGGAGAAGAAATCTCTGAATCGAAGGCACTAATTTACTTGTCTCGGATAACCTATGCCTTTCTTCTAGACTCCGTCTTTGAATGCGACGAAATTTATTTTTCTCGATATAATTCCCTCAAATCGATTGATCGCTTGTTCGACGACAGAAAACGTATTAAATTCTAGATAATACATTTTAATACTTGACACTGACTCAAAGATAAATATCACTCCATTGCATCGGTAAAACGTTATCAAGTTGAATTTAAATTAAGTAATATTAAGTTGTGCAAAAACGTGAAAAAAATCAAAAAGACCCTAAAAGTCCCGCATCCTCAATAGCTATTGATGACATTATTGATTGTAGAGGAATAACAGGCTATCGGAGCGATTAGTTTTCACGTAGGAAAAATCGGTGGATAAAAAGTGTCGAAATTCGAGTGGCCATAAGCGCACAGAGAGGGGAGCCTCGATAAAATCCCAGAATTAAACCTGGCGTTCGTTCTACATGCGAACTCGCGCCCATCTACGTGGGGATGCAGGGAAAAATACATTTTCTGTTGGTCCGATGCCGGATTACACGAAACACAGGGAAAAGATGATAATCGTGTGGGTCGGCAGCGCTCCCCCAAAATTTCAACCGGCCGGACCATACGGTTCCATGTAACGGCATTACTCTCCTGCATTTTTTGAAATCAATAGACAGATTTTCGATATCGGTTACCAAATGCTTTCCAACCCATCCCACAGTTATCGATGACTCCTTTTTGCAGCATTAACGTACCTGACATTTTTGCGTTTAACTGACAGATATATTATTTCATTCATATAAAATATTCTTGTCGATATATAGAATCTTCGTAGCTGGCTGACCTCGGTTTTACTTTAAACAGGGTAAGGTAAGTGGCCGAACACCTCCCTAGTAATATAGAATAATTTCTATATATTTCTTTGTAATCTTTGCTAAACATCTCAAGCGACAGATTTTTTAAGATTTCTTGTAGATTTCATTCGAAGATATCTGAAATATTTGTTNGGAGCTAATATTATATAAATATTATCGGGATAATATTCTAAAGTAAACGTTTTGCAAATATTTCAAATCTCTGCTAAATATTTACAAAATGCACGATAGTCGTTAAATATATAGAAAATATGGGACAAATATTTTGCGCTACTAGGGCTAAGACGCTGTTCAGATTCCGATAAGGATTTAACATATAATGACCGATATGAGGTACAAATGACTTGAATGAACGCAAAGACTAGAATTTCTAGTTTCCAAAACACATGTTATGTACATAGAAATATTGAATAATTAATTGTTTATGTCGCGAGAAGTATGGAAAAGTCGAATGTACTGGAGTCCGAACAGCCATTATTCATTACGTCCCAGTGTTCGAACACTAACTGCCCGGAGCATATCACTTTTATAATTTCACGCTTAGAAATAAATACTCCTACTCGATTCACTTAGCACCTCTATAACAAACCGACATCAAAAGCAATGTATCCCCTAAACGAATAAAATAAACAACTTTTCTAATACATATTGCACATGCTCCGAGGTCTATTAAACATATACTATCAACGAAGAGGACTTCCCCAGCTGTTTTTCAAGTAATATTCTCTATATGATCCTCCTTCCTGTTATCCGAGGGATAATGGCGGTCGTGGCCGTGTCACCCTGGCACACCCTGACACACACTAACACATAGTCATTCAGGGAAATGGAGAGAATAAACAGAGGGAAACAAAATAAACGCCAACTAAGAGAAGTACAGATTATCGGGATGATTATGAATAAATAGATAACGTTAACAAAACTACGGATAATGCTCCTCTTCGTCCCGGGAGTAGGTTTCGCGGATACCGGGATGTAGGTTAGGACGCCTTCGTCGATCGCAGTTGACTAACTTCCTTTCCCGGACTCCGAATCCGCATTCTTTCCTCGATGGGCCCGTTTGAAGACTCCTTGGCCAATCCGAAATCGTCTCGGTTTCGAACGGGCCATCGATTGGCAGAAGGCTCGCGGGGGTGTCCGGTGCCTTGGTGATGTTCCCGATCGCGACAGCGTCGCCGCGGAACATCCTTGGCCTCGGTAGCAAGCGTGGCGAGCAAGGACCTTCATTGTATTCGTCAGGGTCTGGTTTTCTTCTCCGGATAATGAGCATTACTGCTCCATAGGTGAAGGCAATGCACATTTATTCCGAAGAGCCACACCCCTGGGTATAACGTTACGATAGACAATCAACGGTAATTGTTTAATTTCATTTAATTAGAATTGCGTAAAATAGCGATCCCAATACGGAATCGAGCAATGTTCGGTTATAAGAACTGTCCCACTATGCACGTCCGGATGTATTCGAACAGCGTTCCGATACAGGTACATCGTATGTTTTGTCTGTCCTGATAATAGAACGCGAAACTTATATCGCTAAATCTAGTTTTGCACGATAAATGAACAGGTGCATGGGATATTTTACTTCTTCCTTAACAAGATAAGCTGTAACTTTCTCCAAAAAGACATAAAAGCTAAACGGTAAGTGCTAAAAAGCTTTCCTACTTCCTTAGCATTATCGACAAGGAATACATTGAAGTAATCTCCGTAACGCGCAGACCTAAATAAACATCTAAGATTAGATTGTAATCCGGAACGATAATCGACAATTTCCATATACGTCAATTAAATATTGACGGCCCTCTTACAGTTTTTACGATTGCAATTACATTCATGGGATGCTTAATAAAGGTAATTATTTGAAGTGGTATTCGGCGACTGGGACGTGTTCGGTCACTTACCTTAATAACTTATTTTTTGTGAGACGAACCTTCCAATATTTTATTCGAAAACAAAAATAGGTTTTGAATTTTAGACATTGATGTTATTTGAAGAAAGTCGTGGCTGTTGAAAAAAGTTATCATTATGTAGTACCATGAAGTCTTTTGATGTATCAAATACATACCGCGACAGGCCGTAACGCCTTCTTATCTTATTTCATCATCGATCATTTCCTTCTTAAATGTAAACCTAAAAAGAAATAGTGACACAACCCTACGTCAGCAGACTCGCGTTAACAAGGCATGCTACTAACGCCCTTGATACTCCCGACATAACCCTAAAAATCGTAACACAAAAATCATTTATCAATACCGCATACATACAAAACTGTCCGTTTATACCTCACGTGTTAAATACTCGAAATATAAAAAGCATCTCGTATTACACCCTAAATGGTCTGCACTGTCCTAACATCCACAACGACCAGACGTCCAAGAGGCCCCGACAGCCAGGGCGTCCGGAGGTTCCGGGACGTTGGACACGGGTGGCGAGTAATCGCGTCAAAGGACAACAAATCCCAAGTTCCATCCCATCCCGGTCGGGAGCAGTCACGTGCTGCTGTCACTGGCACATATTATATTATATTATATAGGAATGGCAGCGAATAGGTGTAGATATAAGCACCGTGCGGCAGTTAATAAATATGATAATGGCGGGGAGGGACAGGGTGCGATGGGATACGTGTATAAGAGTGACCAGCAGAAGCGTCTGCAGAGGCCTGTCATTGTCAGGCACCCTCGTATGTCACACGAGACCCCCCTCTCCGCGCCCCTCGTTCCTCGTTCCGCTCTTCACGCTGCAGCGCGCGTATCCACGTCCCCGAGAGTGTGTGTCATTCGAGGCTCGGCCCTTCCCACAGAGCGCTGCCACTAACGCGCCACTAGCGCCACACCGCCGCTTCGGTGTATGCCAAGTGTCACCGCTTCGACACCTCTCCGCGGAATCCTTGCTTTTCAGCTTTTGTTTTCGACTCGCTTATCGGGAACGTCGATCCTTCCAATGGATCCCGATGCTCCGAGGTGTAGGTGGGGCTCAGCGGACGGGTAGCGTGGATACCGAGGAGCTCGTTTCCGTGACAACACCGGAGGAAAGTGCAGGGTTGATATGAAACCAGTTTAAGGTGAAGTGAAACACGTCGTGGAACTTGATCGACGTCGATAAAGAAGATTTTTCTAAATGCCTAAGTTTCTGACGTTCCTTTTTATATTGACAGCTGTATCGAATTATATTAGATATTGTACCAAATGGCATACTCCACCTGTTGTTTTCGTATAATAATTATAAAGAAATCGAAGTAAAACTCCTGAAATCCTCTGGATTCCTGATTTCTGCGGCCCTAATTGACTGCAGAGGGACCCCCTGCGTCATCTGCGATTTCCAGGTCAATTCAATTTTCACTCTTAGACCTCGTATTACCATCGTTTTGGCATAGAAGCGTATACAACACTTTTTTTGCCTTTATCCCGTTCAAATGCGAGTTTATCGATTACCAGAGTGTTCTAAATTGTCGTAAAATTGTCCTGACCCTTTCGATTCTGATATCAGAGCCTTCGATTATTGTATATTGATCGAAATATGAGAGCTCGACGCCATTTTGATTCTGGTCAGGGCTGAGTTAAAAAGTTTTTTTAAAAAATCGAAATTTGGAATGTGTCTGGACAATTCTTAGATGATCAGGAGAGATGTGTCAAGGTTTCGGACAGTTGGTCTAATACCCTTAAAAAAAAGTGTTGTATTCGAATCGACCGATTTGAAGGGGGTTTCACTTCACCTTAATATGTTACGAATATACGCTGATAAATCAATGGTCGAATTAAAACTTGACTTCAACTTGCATCTCGTATGGAGCTTCAATAACTGGCATAGAAACTGCAGAAGTCGTTCCGTGACAGCACCGGGACAAAATGCAGGATGGCGATGAGACCACATCGCTTGGTACGTTATGAACGTCCTCTAGAAAATAAATACAAGATTTAAAACGTGACTTCTATTTGCACCGTCTAATGTCTCGGTAAATGACGCGAAACCGCAGTGATACTTCGATTCGTGATCGATAGAAAACGAGCTGTACTCTGTAAACTAGGAGAATTCGAACGCGTCAATTCTGATGTTTGAAACAGCAATTCTGGGCGCAGACGGCTTTGTAGCCAAACTGCTGCATAATGTAAGGAATAGCGCATCCACCGCTTTATTTCCCCGACGACCAATCGTTAGATCGTACAAACGAAGTTTCGATAGATTTCAGGTTTCGGTCGATCAAACTTCCCCTGAATCAACTCGTTGCATCAAACCTTCGTTCCCTGACCTAAAGCGACGTTCTTCAGCGCCCATCGACATCAAAATCCAAGCGCTCGTGCATCCGTTTTACGAGACCATCGGAGTAGCGAAAATTTCCAGTAGGCATTGAAATTTCGAGACTCGGGGCGGTACCGCGGATTCCCGTGAGCCCGACGGGGTTCCTCCGTGACCTTAAGCTCCCATGGAGCAGTCGGGATCGACGAATACAGCGAAAGGAAGAGCTTGGAAGGAGAGTCGGAGGGAGGAAGAAAGCGAGGCCACGCTCGTCCGGTGGTCGAGTGGTGGAGTGCAGAGTGGCGGAGGCTGTTTTCAGAATGCGCAGTCTGTACAAAAATCAAGTGGTACTAATAGTGGTGGCACTCTTAACCGCCTCTTTCGGGTTGACGCATTGAAAGCGCACCGCGGCCGGTTACCCGTCCGCGTGGCGCGCGGCGCGCGCAGCGCCATCTCTGGAGGAGCTCTGGCGGCGGCGGCAATAAGCGCCGAGTCGGGCGCGGCGGGCGCGTTGGCAATTAAGCACGCCGCTTTATAGGCGGCCGGAATTCATCCCGCGGAAACATCCAATAACGAGCCCCACGGCTCGGCGCGCTGCCGCCTATATTGGGCATTAACCTTTCCTAGGAGAAGATCGGCTTACCTTAATAACCGCGCGGCTCGCCTCCCGAAGGGATCCGGTCGCCGGGGCCGAGCTCGTCCCGCGGGGTGTTTCCATGACGCTGTAGGGCCTGGGCGAGAACCAGGCCGAAAGCACCGGAGATGTAATGAAACATTCTCGGCTTCATTGATGCAGAGGGCGCCCCGGTTTTTATTTACAACTCACCGAGAACCGGAGTTCGCCACGATCTTCGGGGTGTCCGGTAACTGTTTCGCTTAAATTTCGGATATTCGTTTACGGATTTCCTTAAATGATTATTCGCGCCTCTATATATTTGGCGCGATACTCTACCGAGTTTCTTAATAGCTATTTGAGTGTGCCGCTCCATGACCGGAGTGGTGTTTCATGATGTGAGTTTAAGGTGATGGGAAAGTGGCATCGAAGAGGTTTTGTTTATAAAACTTTTCTCCCAACTCGATTTACCGAATAGTTTGAAACTTTGCAACGTGAATAGGGAGCCTATAAAAAAGGTCCTGAAACTCATGAAATTTCAATTCTTATCAAATTTGTTTATAAGTATTTTAAAAATAGTTTATAAGAAATGAAACTTCGCGAGTTTCAGGACCTTCCTTAGGGTCTCCGTATTCACGTTTTAAAGTATGAAACGATTTGAGACACCCAGTTCGTAGAAAAGTTTTATGAACGACTGAGCTTTCGGATGCCACTTTCACATCCCCTTAACACCGATTTTAATGTTTTGTCGTTTCCTGAAATTGGTCGGTAAGAAGCTAATGGTGATTACTTTTGTAGGGTCAAATGTTCGTCATGTATTTTGAGCCGACCTCCCGAAATGAGATGAAACTGCATTATTTGTAAATATACAAAACAAACGTCATTTTCAAATTCCTTAGAAATGATAGAGAACTCATAGATTTGGGTATGCTACAAAGAGAACGCCGGAAGTGAGCGGCACGTTTGCATAAGTATCGTTTTATTAATATCTCTTCTCAGTATTTACAAAACTTTATAATAATCTCTAATTCTTCACCGTCACACGCTACTTACTATCGATCATATACTTTATCATTATATTAATATTAATAATATCCATTCTCTCTAACGTTGTGTATACATAACACCGCTTCAAACCTTAGAAATTCGTTGGTACGACAAGAACAACGCAGTCCATCCATGAATGGATGAATATGTACACCTTATACCTGTGATTAACGTTATCACAGCGCGAACACGAGGCGTTCGTCGAGTCCCATTTTAGGAACCCGTGATTACACTTACGAGATAAGCGCAAGGTAAGATAAATAGACAAATATTAGCTGTTCCCAATAAACGTGTAAATTTCGCGTAATTCCGTTCAGTATCCGCCTATTATGTCACATAGGAAAAGATATTCAATTAAGCCGACGAAATCTATCGAGGTTAATTCGAACGAGCTTCATACGCTCATGTAACTTCGTAGCAAACGAGCCATAATTAATTGAAATAAAGTCTAACGAATTTCCATTCCCTCAATGAACTGAAATTCAAATCGACTAATCGTTATCAACTAACAATCCGTGACGGTACCATTTAATTGCTTTAAATACAGTCGATAGAGATAAGCAAAATTCTGTTACATTTAATGTGAGCAGACTGAATTCGCTTAAATTCGATCAGATTTAGTTGACCCATCCGTGATATGTTTTACGTTGTTAAATGAGTTAAGAAGGGTATTGATCGGACATTTGGCCGTACAACGCACGGTTTACTCGCTTATTAACGAACATGTAATATTCTTTACTTACGCGGCCTTGTACTTATCGAGTAAAGAGATTATCGGAGCTCCTCTCGGGGAAACCGGCCCCGATCGTTTCCCCGTTTCTTCCCTCCGTGACTCGCGAACGCCCTCGGTACAGTGTCCTTCCTCTTCCTAAGTATTCCTTAATCCTTTTTCGAAGGGGAGAAAAATCTAATGCGACTCCTGCGACCGGACGATATACATATCTATATACACATGTAGACCGTTCATTGTCTCGCTACTTCAATGCAGGTGTGCCGCTAATTATTATGCACAATGTTCGCATTGCGGCCGTTTCGTATTTCACGCTCGGCGAAATCGATCGCTCTCTCTCCCTCTCTCTCTCTCTCCCTTTCTCTCTCTTTCTCTCTGCCTCGCAAGGCCTCGTAATTGAATGCGCCCCATTCAACCACTGTTTCAATTCGTTCCCCGACAAGAGCCGCCCTGGGACCGATGAAATTCCGCCAGGCGAGCCTGCGGAATATTCGCGGAAAATCCACGGGGCTCGATTTCGCGGTCGACGTTGTCAGCGGAATGCCGATTGTCGCCAAGAGAGAGCATACGGGACAAAAAATTGAGACTCGCGAGATTTGACCGTGGCGAGACGACGTGCACCTCTAGACATCCTCCGAATGTCCATCCTCGAAGTCGAGCGATAATAGTCTTATCGAGAATTTAGACTTTCTTCTGATTTCAAAACCGCCGTAGAAAAAGCCTCACGGTGTAGTCAACGTCCATTTCGAGCGAATTCGAAGGCAATTCTTGTATCGAAAATGAGTCATTCAGCTCGGATAATACACGTAATCATTCACCAAGTACATACCAATGGACTGTCTACCCATAATTGACAGACCTGGTTATTGACGGTTGTGGACCAACCATTGTCCCTGGCAAAATGCAATTATCGCTTATCAGGACTGCTGTCGAGCAGCGTACCTTCTGTTTCGCGCTATTTATTCATTTTTGACAGAACTTATGACAATGTATTTAATTAAATTATTTAATATATGCTCTGTCCAATTTACTCCGAATGGACGTTAAGACGTTTTTCGTTTGGTACGAGACAAGTACAGCGTTATATTATCACCACAATCGAGAACAAACTTCCGAAAGTCGATTCATCGTCCATTTTGTCATTTTACCTATCGTCGGCTCAAGGTCGTCTTTATGTCTACCAAACTGCTAACTCCTAGGTACAGACAGAATCGGTTATTTACAGTTTCCCTATGACTTTCATATGCGTTTATCCCGAATCGTGCGGTGCGCTCGTTTCGCGTATTATGCATTAACGCTGGCGAAGAATACGATTCAATTGTATTGAACTCAGAAGAGGCCACCTCGATAGCGAGACTTTTTACGGAAAAAATGAGGGCAACGTTCACCCTGGGGAAACCCGATGTTGTTATTAATTGTGTAGAACGAATTAGAACAAGAATTTGGTCTAATGCCGCTTTTACCCTTTATCTTTCCGTGCTCGGATTCGGTTCAAACGCAAATATGTAATTTACATGAAGAACGTCGAGTGGTTATTAAAACACTGAGTCAATGTTGAAGAAGAATCAACGTATCGTTCCCTCGTTTTTCGCAATGCAGTTGGCCCTCCTTCCGTGCATCGGTTTGCGGGGTCAAATGTCAAATTTATCCATTTTAAGGGCTCGTTCGACTAGCAATTAACGCACCGAATTTCCTAACCCGTGTACATTATTCGTCCTTTGCGTCAGAAGGAATTACTTATAAAGCAAAGCATCGGTGTGGCTGTAAATCCATAGGTTTGTTCGTTTTGCCTACACTTTCTACACTTTTACGAAAAGTGTACACTTTGGCGTTCGTTTTGACGGAAGTGACGCAGCCGTCGCTGTTCGTTTTGCGATTGCATCTACACCGAGTGTACACTTTCTCTACACTTTCTACCCTCGATCCCGAGCGAGTGCAAGAAGCGTAGCCCGCGAATTTGGCGGCAAATTT
Source organism: Orussus abietinus (assembly GCF_000612105.2). Taxonomy (NCBI): domain Eukaryota; kingdom Metazoa; phylum Arthropoda; class Insecta; order Hymenoptera; family Orussidae; genus Orussus; species Orussus abietinus. The sequence goes on along the minus strand of NW_019394343.1, from coordinate 65,919 downwards.
CAAAATTGAAAAGACCAACGGACAGGAAAATACAAAATTTATGCTAACGTCTCAACGTAATATAAATAGAAATAATTATTAATGCATCTTCTTCATGTATAGAACGATTTAGCGTTTTAGTTTTGTACATAATGTTTGAAACAATTTACAATAATTATGTATTACAACCTAACCGCGGTTGGAATGAACTAAACTATAATTTTTCACCGCAGTAGTTAAATTGCTTTTCATTCTCCTGCAATAATATTCTGACCCTTATTAAGCCTCGATACCTGAAATTCATGAAAGGAATTTTCATCTTTTACAATTACAAGGTAATAGAACGAATTGTAGGATTTGAAGAAAACGAAGACAGCTCAAGAAGGAAGGCTGGAAGAAGCATTACATTTCCGTATTCATCGTCCGGTACAGATAACCTCAAAATCGCGTACCTCTCTACTAAATCGGTCATCTTGGACTTTCGTGAGGTCTCTGGCGTTCGGGACGTCGATGAAAGTGTATCTGCACTTCTGCACTTTTCAAGAAAAGTGTAGTACCCTTGTTACCCTCGAGTGTAAAAAGTGCAGTCAACGCGAACAAACCTCATGGGTCGGCATGTTCTTTATCTCCTTTCGTGTCCACGGTTTTCTTAAGTTGCTTGAAAGTTAAGAGTCGAAAAGTGTTGACGCAGTGAGAAGTCCGAACGCGATTTAAGGCGAAGGATTTAAGTCAATCGCCCGGGTAACTCACATACGGTTCGCGTATGCGTACTTCAGGTACGCATTCTTCTGTCGAGGCGCGCCGCACAAGATCACAGAGTTAGAAGTATGACAAAACGCATTGCGAACGGCTCGAAGGTAAAGTATCAATTCCACCGATACAAGGACACAAGGTGCGTCTCTTCCCAAGAAAATACCCCGGATTTCCCGTGGATCAGTTTTTATAAACTGTAAGTTGGAATAGCGGAGTCTGCCTTGTTCCATTAATCCGTCAAAGGCTGGTCAACATCTAGACCGCGGCTCGATAAGACGAATTTTACATTAAATTTCATAAAATATTGCCTCTACGGTTACCAAAACCTCTGAAGACCCTCCCTTAAAGTACAGGCTTATCAAGGGTTAAAAAAAATAGATTTCTGAACAACTCCTTTTTGCAAAACCGCGCACTCCGCTTTCCGCGGGACTTCCGTTCAACGTACGGAAAATGACTGCCGGAACCAAAAAGAAAAAACGCACCTTGCCTCCTGGCCTTTAATTACGCACCCATGGATGAAGCACCGCGGTCCATCTCTAAAACCAACATCCAAAGTCACGCACCCGACGATCGAGAATAATCGAAATTATTCAAACCAAATTTTGCCTCTCCACCGATGACATCGATCACGTTATTCTCCCATCAAACTTGAAAAATATACAGGTTACCTATATACAATCCAAACTATACATTCAATTTCTATACACCGACGCGACGTGTACAAAAAAGCATCGAGCCCGAAAACCCGTAGCAGTGTGCTGCACGCGAGGAATCTTAGAAAAATACTTTGAAATAAATGAATTCGTAACCAATCCAATTTGGCAGCATATCAAGTTTGTGCGACTCCCGCGGAAAATGGCTCGATATCGTGAAAAATGCATCCCGGGTCGTTCGAAACGAGCGTTCCTCCCGGTCACGTGACTCGGAGATTGGTCCCGTGGAGATGACTCGGGGCCCAGCGGAGAAGGGCGCTTCACCCAGTCGTGCCTGATCCCGGGGCTTAGGGGACGACGCCCGACGAGCCGTGGCAACGTGGGGCGGCCGGGTACGCGCGCGACAGCCCGGGCAGGGCCTAGGGGCTGTCGTCGGGGATGGCGTACCAGGCCGCGGGGTCCGCGGCGAGGGCCCAAGGGCCTGCGACGGAGGGGTTGGCATAGGCCGCGGCCCCCGCCGCGGAGGGCGCGCACTACCAGGCCCGACCCTGGAGCGGCAGGTACGCGCTGCACTGGGGCTGCTGCTGCTGCTGCATGCCCTGCTGGCCACCGGTCCTTGCGTACGAACAGTGCTGCAGACTCTGGCTGGAGGTCATCACGTGGCTGACCCCGACCACGGAGTGGTGGGAGACCGCGGCCGCGTGGTGGGACCCGTGGGGGCTGGATGCGGCCGTCATGTGGGGCGCGGGGCTAGCCAGGGCCGCGCTCGGGCCCCCGCGGCTGCCTTCGTTACCCCCGCCGCCTCCGCTTCCGCAGGGCTTGCCGTCCTTCACCAGCACCGGCACCGCCACGCGACGGGGCGAGCTCGCACTCTGCAAGCACAACCGATCGAATCTGGTTAGTCGGAAACAGTGGCTGGGTGGAACGAGGAAATGCGACGAGAATTAGACTTCCGGACAACGCGGTTAAGGTGAAGTGAAACACGTCGAGGAACTTGATCGACGTCGATAAAGAAGATTTTTCTAAATGCCTAAGTTGCCGACGTTCGTTTTTATATTGACAGACGTGTCGAATTATATTGGATATCGTACCAAATGGCTTACTCCACCTGTCGTTTTCGTACAATAAATATCAAGAAATCGAAGTAAAACCCCAGATATCCCCCATGATTCATGCTTTCTGGGGCCTTAATTGACTGCAGAGGGACTCCCTCCGCTATCTGTGATTTCCAGGTCAATTAAATTTTCACTCCGAGACCTCGTATTCCCATCGTTTTAGCATAGAAGCGCATACAACACTTTTTTTGCCTTTATCCTGTTCAAATGCGAGTTTATCGATTACCAGAGTGTTACCAAAGACTATATCACAATTCATGTTAATATTTTATACATAAAACTCTGTTCCTAGGGTCAGGGGCCAGCGAGAGAATCTTGAGGATGAAATGAGGCTAAAGTGGGTATTTATAAAAAATAGAGGCTTCCGAGGGTTAACCGAGTCTCGATCCAATGCTCGTTTGAACCTCAACCCAACAAAGACGAACATATATGAATATTTGAGGTTGAAATGAAGTCGATCTCATTAAGATCCTCCTATCTTAAATTCTCGTATTATACTCCAAAGCCTCGCGTGCATTCGTGAAGTTCAGGTATGATACAACAATTTTCGATTCGAAGAAGTAGGAACGTTCAGCTAATCGTTCTCGTAAGCGAATGACACATTCTGGCATGTGTGTAAAACGGTTCGTCAAAATGACATATTAAAATGATTTTCCTGCATATGCATCTAAAAGAAATAAGAAAGAAAAAGACACCCCCGTTCTCGTCAAGGAACATTCGGCCGAAGTTCTCTGAGGTTCTCGGACACGCCAAACAGAAGCCAGGCGAGCAAACTATACCTGCCGAGTTGGACCACTCAGCTGTATCAACATCCAATATATGACATTTCTCTCGGAACTTTTCACCACGACGGCTTAATAATAATTCTCAAAAGCGAAGCGTGGACCGCAGGATTACTCGTGGAATCGTTTGTGGCCGACTTGAGCCGACGAAACGCAGGTCATACTTATAAAATCTCGGTCATGCGAGATTCCTCGTGCATCAAACATAAGATTTCCCTGAATCAACCAATCCGCTGTAAATTGACCGACTCGGTAAAATTTCACGAAACTTAATTGAACTCCGAAGGAACATTACTTAAGGGGGTTTAAAATTGTCTTATCAAGTGATGATGAAAATTTCAACTTTCCCTTAATTACCTTCTCAGGAGAAAAATAATTTCATTAAACTGTCCAATGAAGTTTTTTCCACTGAATAGACATCAACCTTCCCTCGAATTGAAACAAATGAAATAACGATTCCACGGTAAACCACTGGGTATAAATCGATAAGTGCAACCAGAAGCGGAAACTACGCGTTCCTCTGGTAGATCCACATTAATTCCACCACAACGTTCAGTGAAATCCTCTCTTGCATCCCAACCCATTCTACATGACGAGGCGGGAGCAAAAACGCCCATGCCAACAATTTTTATTATAATAAACTAATCGCATCATTAAAAAAATTGAATTTATTTTCAATTTCTCGTTTTGCAAAGGGCGATAGTCAATTTCTAATTATGACAATTCCATTAAACTATCTACAGGAAATCGCTAGACAGTTCTTATCTTTCAAAAGTCTATATGCATGCCTGAATGTACATTAACACTAACCGTACTGGCACTTCGCATGTACCTAACCATACCGTAATCGGTCAAATGATCGGTTACAAAAAAGACGTTGCTTTTATGAAAGAGATTGTCAATTTCTTCTAAGAAATGGTGCACAAATACCCTTGACATTATAATAAAATAATCAATCATATCTTTTCTAGATTTTTATACAAAACCAATGTACCGAACATTATTAGATTCGATCACTCCTTGTCCTACTTGGTTGCTCTGTGACTATTCGATCTGCACTTTGTGACTCTCAAAATGACGCTGCATTTAGATTTCATTTAAACACTGCATTCAGATGTATACAACTATACACTTTATATCTTACTTGAGTTCAGAGCTAAGGTTCCAGGCGGAGAAAACTTTAGACAAAGATGTAAATTCGTCGAGCCGGTCAAACGACCGGACGCGGTAAGCAAGCCAAGTAATGAATTTTCCTCAGTAAAAAAATAATCAAAAAATAAATAAATAAAAACCGACAAATTGATTAATCAGATAATATAAGAACTTACGTAAAGTTAGATGAACCAAAAAAATAATAATAACGAACGTGGAATTTTAAATGAAAACTTTAGAAAAAGATGTAAATTCGTCGAGCCGGTCAAACGACCGGACGCGGTAAGCAAGCCAAGTAATGAATTTTCCTCAGTAAAAAAATAATCAAAAAATAAATAAATAAAAACCGACAAATTGATTAATCAGATAATATAAGAACTTACGTAAAGTTAGATGAACCAAAAAAATAATAATAACGAACGTGGAATTTTAAATGAAACTTTGAAAACCGGTCATTTGACCGGCCCCGGTACGGTTAGTGTGTTAATGGTCCTCCAATGAAAGCAGCGTATTACGGGGCAAAAACCGACGGAAATTCAGTCAAAGTTAACTACACCGGCACGGACGACCTCTCCCCCGGTACGTCGCCGAGAGCTCGGACACTTTGCGTTGGGCTCGAAAGCTGAAGAGGCGACGGTGGAGGGATGATCAAGTAGAGTGCCGGAACGGACTTAGGAGGTAAGTGCAGGCATGCCGTGCACTTCACGGTGACGAAGTGTGATTGCGCTAAACGCATGACGGTCCGCGCGCGTCACGCGTCACGCGTCACGCCACTTTAGCCACTTCAACACGCGTTAAACGATTTCCGGCGAAAATGATCGTGCTCGGTATCTCGCGTAGGTGTGCGTCTGTCCAGGACGGAATCCACGAGAGCTCGTGGTGCGAACGGGAGCCACGAGAATCGATCGCCGAGCACGGTTTCATCGCCAGATCCGCTTTTCCTGGATGGAAAACGGACGTCACCGTTGTAATCGGGTTGTACTCAGCGAAAATAGATAGCCATAGCCAATACAAGACTTTTCACTAACTCTAATTGCAAGTAAAATTGAAAATTAAGTGTTTCACAGAGGTTGGCTTAACAGGGTGTCTTGTACTGGAAAAAGTTGAGGTAAACATCACGACTGAATGAACGAAAATTTATAATCTTCGGTAATCTTTAAACTATTTAAATCGAGTTGATACGTACGACGTCTTAATTAAAAAATGGTTTAGCTTTCAATGATGAACATCACGGGCTAGTTTCACATGTAAGTATTGTCTGATTGGCGGCAATATTAATTACCTTTGCGCGTTTTATATGAATCGACAGTTCTTTTAAATAAAATAAGGTTTACTTGAATTGACCAATTGTCAGTTTAAATGGTTCGGCAGCGACATGACTTTACTGCATGTATTTCACAATATACCTGAACGTAGACTCGATACTATATTAAGAAATGCACCGTGACATTCCCAAAATCTCAAATTGTATATTGTTTTAAATGTGGACGAAGAAATACTCATAATTCGCAGTCGGTTTACTTCCCTCTTCACCGGGTAAAAGTAACAATCTCTTTCTCTTATCCTCTTAGCCAGATTTTTCACTGACCCATTTACACTGAAACATTCCGCTTGCGGTTTTAGTCGGGTTTTGGCTGGAGAATTTTTTTTGTCAATGTATGCAAAACTACATACGGTGATTCCATTGTGAGGAATTTTGTAAGCTTTCTCGGCGCATTCGATTTCGAGGAAATATCCGCCCCGCGGTAATTACTTGGAGATCCGCGGTGGTTAAAGCTACGTCGAGTGCTCGAGGAAAACAGTTATCATGAAAATTGATGTAATTAACTAAAAGCGTCCTTCCGAGGAGAGGAAAGCTCGAACAAAGAAAGCGGTAATATTAAAAGAATCTTCGCGGAAGCCCCTCTTTCTCTCTCGTTTCTTTCTCCCTCTCCTCTCGGAAGATTTCAATGAGCGCCGTCCGAGCAAGAGAGGTTTTAAAATCTAATAACCAGCACATTTCGCGATGGATACGCGTTAAATGATCATCTAATCTCATCCAAAGATTCGGAGTGAAATAATAACCTACAAAATACTGATTTCCAATTTATATACCAATTTATGTCCAAAAGATAAAACAAGGATAAGAAGTTAGTTTAACTAAAAATTATCATAAAATCCACAAAATCCGTATTAAACAATTTTCATTGAATTATTAATCAGTCCAGAACCAATAAACTTTACTTCAAATGTAGCTATCAATTAATACGGCCTCGCAAAAGTCTGTTTGGTGGAAATAATTGAGTAAAAAAATCAACACAATACATTTGGATAGTCGTATTCTTATATTCAATTCCTTTCGGTTCTCCAAATTGCAAATTTCACGTAGTCTTTATCACCCAAAAGTCCTAGCAAATAAAAATATAAAATTGCAATAACTTGTGAAATTTTATCGAGTCGATTGGCTGACTAGTAATATTTAATCTCTGTGCTACACGTCATCTAATCCGAAATAAAATTCAGTCGAATCTCTACTGGAGCCAGCGAATCGACAAAACATTTTCCGAACACCATTTCGCCGATGAAAACAGCTAACGGTAAATCCGACCGAAACGATAAAAAAGAGATTGCCTGAAAAATAATCAGACCTTCCTTCTCGCTGTTTCCTCGATTTTACCAGATTCGCCGCCTTGCCGGGTTGCCTACTTGTCGAAAAAAAGGAATTGCATACAGCTTTGCGAACAAAATAGCTCAGACCTAATTTATACGATTAACGTGGGATCTACATTGAATTAAACCGACCCGAATCAACTGAATTTCTTCAGAATAAAATTAAATCAAATCCATTGACGGCTCATCTCTATTACCAAATATCCGGCAATATACCTGAGAATACAAAAACGAGAAGGCTATAATGCTATTTACATTAAACTCAACCACTTTATGATATAACCAAAATTACTGTCTTAACCAATATCTTCCTGACATACGGAATACTCGATAAAATAAAATGTGGAAAAATAAAATGGCCGGCTTTTGTGTATGTCCCTCTAGCAATAATTTATCATTAACCCCTCCCATCAAAGCACTGACCTTCACTGAGAATTTTACCTCTAGTATTCCATCACTATTTCCTGTTTACGAGACAGTGACTATACCTTCTCGAATGGGTACTTAAAACTAATTTTAAAATAGACCTATCGGACTAAACTAGACGTATATAGAAATCAACTGTAGTAATCATCGGGAAAGATCGGCAATCATCGGGATTCGGAGGGCGAGCTCGGTACACTCCGAGTCGGAGGCCGGCCGGCACGGGCTCGACGGGGCGCAGGTGCTGACGGCGACTGTACTCACGGCAAGATGGCGACCGGGCGGCCCTCGAGAGGCCGTTTCCGCGCTCCCCTGCGAGCTCTCGTTCGTTCGCTCGCTCGCTCGCTCGCTCGCTCCGCCACTTGAGGGATTTTTTACCGCCGCGAGGGGGAAATGGAATAAAACGAAAAAGGGAAAAATCTGAGCACGGTTACTGCTGCCGCTCCTGCCTGCATGCCCGCCGTCGCTTTCTACGGGCCGCGCGATATTTAAACGCGACGCACACGCTCGACTGTACCATACACGTGCGCGCGTGCACACATGCCTTCGCTGAGTATTGGAATGTGTACGAACGTTTCTGCATGTACATTCATACGTTATGCGTCCGGATATACGTATAGATATTATACGCGAGCGTGCGCGCAAAAGAGCACTCGCCCGGACTCGGGCGCGCGCAGATGCACCCACATAACGTAAACTCCCGTGCAAGCGCGTATAAGCTCGGGTGAGTTCGTGTGAGATCGGGTGAGTTCGTGTAAACTTGTGCAAACTCGTACGAGCCCGTGCAACGGCAAACGCGCGCGCCGATTCGCGCTCATCGCTAGGGCGTCGCACACTCGTAAATCGCGCCCCGAGCATCGCTCATACGTGTAATGACGATCCGCGAGCATTCGGGTCAACGATTTCAGTGAAACTTCGGGCGGCGCGCGTACACCCGGACCTTTTTCCAGCCACTTCCTAACCTCTTACGCGCCCGGTGGCTATGACGTTCCCCCCGCCTCGTGCAGAGGGCCCCGCGCGTCTTAAGGCCCGCTCGCGACCTGAAATGAACCACCCCTCTCGAGGATAAATATGCTCGTCCTGTTATGGAAACCCTTGGATATGATATCCCGACCCCGGGATCGGAACAGAGTTAAGAATGTATGCAAAGATTATCGGATTGCCCTCGTAGTATTCTAGATAAAATTCTGTGTACAATGTTTAGAGATTAATGCTGGGGTATTCCTTTTTTCATAAGATGTAAATTACTTATAAAAGCTCGAGATTGGCATCGATAATTTTTTGACAGATAGAAAGTTACCGTGGAGCAGGGTCGAAAGGTAAGTTTAAGCGAGTTTACTGGATTAACCCCTTGCCTTACGATTTAAATTCCAATAGCACATGCCATAAACAACAAAAATGTCGATCATACATCGGGCCATTTCACGGTTTAACTGATCGTTCAAAGTCTCATACGTTTTGTTCACATTTGGCCTAATTGATATACCACGTCTCTCACACGATATTGGAAGTGAAGGGGTTAATAAAATGGGAGGTTTTTAAGGCCTTTTGAGTGGTTAAATGATTTTTTTCAAGTTTCCCTGAGAACACTTTTGGCTGATATCGAAATTCATTGATTTTCGATTCCCGCCTCATAAACGATGTTTTAATCCTGAATGTAAGCGAATTAGATGAATGTAGAATATTTCGGAAGTTTCCACCCGCTCTCCGACGTTAAAGTAATCTCTCAATACTATCGATAATTGTAGTGTCTGCTAACGAAATTAATCCGATTTTTTTTGGACTACGTTCTCAGTTTACAATTTATATTCTATCTCCTTGAATACTGAATGTAAATAGATTTACCTAAAATTCCTAACTTCATTGAGCGAAATATTTACGCCCATTCAGATCGCAAAGCTGTTTCTTTTAAATATAATAACTAAGGTGGCGAATCACCGTACAGACCCCCAAAGTGCGCGCTTGGGACTTCAAAAGTAAGACTGTTACGTTATAAATTTTTACGCTCTGTTTTTTTGCCAATGTGAATAAATTATATATTTTCCCATTTCTGAAGTACAATTATTAGTTAGTCCTTTAGAATATAGACTTGTTTATTATGTATGTAATTAACTAATAAAACGTTACAAATTAATTTGACGGTAATACAAAATACTACGTCCTTTGTGTGACAATATTTGGCGGACCTACCTTAGTTATACGATAAGTAGAATCGGAAAAATGTATTTAGAAGGAAGGGATCTCAAAATGATATTACCCTTGAGGCCCTTAACGTAGTTACATCGCTACTGACAATAACCACTTCCATTCTGTATCGGGATTACCTAAATCTTACGTAACGGTTAAAGGACGATGTTTCAGTATCCAAATTTGGAAGTGCCTCCTGAATTATTAAATTGAAAAAAGTGTTCAACTCCACTCGGGCGGTAAAGCGACTTTCGAAGTTCCGACAAGAGCACTTCCGTCCTTACAAGCCCCGATGGAGATAAGCGAAAGTCGTGTAAACAGAGCCACGTCGGGCGAATTGAAATCACGGGTAGAAAATGGCGGCCGCATGCCCCGAGGGCAAAGGCGGTCGAACTAACGAGGAAATTATGGGGTGGTGGCTCATCCAGGCGCAAAGGGGATGTAGATCGGGGCGGAGATATCTTTCAGCCCCGTTAATACCGGGCGGCGTGTTTACGAGCTGTTTACCGGCGACAATGTTACTCCTATTGTTGCGGCATTATGTATCGATTCGTTCTCGACAATACAGCTCGTATGAAAGAACTTTCGTAGAGAATACCCCCGTTGTACGGCACCATTTTGAATTCAGCCGAAAACTTTATTTTGACAGAGAAGATTCCCCAGACTTCTACAATTCACGATTGAACGGAATAATTCCAAATTCAAGGACCTAATTATATGCATTTGAAAATTATATATCGTAGAGAGTGTTAATTTTTCCTCAGGTGTTATTGCATTGCACCGAAGGGGGAATTGTCAACTAAGGTAACTTAGGGTAATAGGGTTCACCATAAGTTAAAAGGCTTGGGGAAGCTAAAATACAAAGTATTTTGGGATGGGGAAATGGGCAGAGTGTATGCGAACAATGTTTTTTCAGTCACAAACTATAAAAATAAAATACAATTCTAAAGAAAAATGTAACTGACAAAATTTTAGTATGATGCTACAGGGTTTTATTACCCTGGTGTACCTTAACTCGTTTACTTGATCGTAAGTATAAGTAGGATTTTACTAAAATTTCGTCAAATTTTATTTGACTTATTCTTCTAATTGCTGAAATTATGTCTAAAAGTGGCTGGCAGAAACGATTAACGCACAAAGAGGTCAAAGTCCATCAGGTAGCATGTCATCATTCGAGAATTATGCAATGCCAGAGAAACCGTGAGTACGGAAGCTTTTATGTAAATCACATGTTCAACACCCACTAACGCACGCAAAGTCAATATACATGTATTAGTTATTTAGTTACCCGTTCATTCAATCCCAGAATTAATAATTTATACCCTGGTCATTTCGTTGAGAACAAAAGTTATCCCTGCAATAACTACCGCCGAAAGGTCAAGCTTCATTTTAGTACTTTTAACATAAAATAGAAAGCAAAGATACAGTAGCCAGGTATATCTGACTCGATTTCGAAAAGTCATCCAAAAAAGCAATAAAACGTCGTCCCAAAATTCAAACGAGCGGACTATTCTCAAGTGTCAGTAAGAACCATTCGTCGAAAGAAGGGAAAAAGTCACGACTGAACACACAAGTCAGATCTAAGTAAATCGACGAGCGATCGTCAGATATCACCATCCATTACCCCCATTCCAACGGGAAGAACGAAAGCACGGAAGCTTTTCCGCAAATAGTTAGTTACAGCACCCCCTCATTTACGTCCGCCCATTCCCTCCCCTTAAGACTCGACTCCAAGGAGCCATCCAAAAAGGCGACAACGAGCCGTTTAGAAATTCCGACAAGAAGCACATTCCCAAGCAATCACCAGGCCGTTTTCAAATAAAAAGAGACGGTGAAGAACGAAGAAAAAAGACCTACGAGCACACAAGACAGATCGGAGTAAATCGAGGAGGGATCGTCGGATATCGACGTCCATTATCCGCGGGCTAGAGGGAAGAGCGAAGGCACGGAAGCTTTTACGCAAATAATATTTGCATAGTCGAGCCGCGCACGGGCGTGTATGACGGGCCGTGCATAAATCTCGCATTGCAAACGAAAGGAAGGACCCGTCGCCGCCTACGTCGCTCGTGGACGACAAAAAAATAGAGGAGGGGTAGAAAGAGAAGAGAAGAGAAAAAAGGAGTAGGGGGCTTCGCGAGGCATACTCGACGAAACGCTGCCACCTGAATACGCCGGAAAAGTACGTTCGATTTAAGTCGGCATAGAGACGCAACCTACGATAAAGGCACGCCCGTGATCGCGCATATACGTGCCGCGTAATGTATTCGGGGACATCTGCGTGTATCGAGCGCTATCAGCCCGATGCCATCTGCATCGGGCTTTTCTCTCTGGCACCTATGTTCCTCGCGACGCGAATGGCAGATCTAGACACGGCACGGATACGAAGTACGGACACGCGGTATCTCGAAAGGACCATCTCTCCACGGTGCCGATGTTACCTCGCTCCCATTTAACGAAGGCCGTTCTCCATTCTTCCTTTTCATTTATGCCCTCCGTTGAAAGGTTCCGTGTAAAAGGACCGCGGAGTTTAGGTCGTACTTTTCTAACTCGTGGTGGTCGATTTTATTTTCGAGAAACTGGTCGATTCAGTGGATATAGTAGTAGCAAGTAGTAATCCTCTGATTGCAAATTTGTTTTGGTGGAAAATTAAAGTAAAATCTTTCCAGTAGTATATTGGGGTTGACCAGACGAATATTCGACTGATTAAAGGAATGTGATAACTACATGGAGAAACAGTAGTTCGAAAATAGGCGCCAGTCCCTAAAAGGGATATGACATACAACTACAGAAGGAAAGAATAACTTTGCAGGTGGTAGCCTTATAAATTGTAGTTATGTGTCATATCTTTTGTAGGGATTGGCTCCTATTTTCCGACTCACGCGATAATATTTAATATTATTTTTATCACGGTATAAAAGATGAAATTGAATACTTGTTGGCTTCTTATGGGTAAGGACCGTTTTCTTTGACCATCACTCTGGATTGCTAGTTCTTAATTTTTTCGAAGTCGCTTTTGATTTTAAGGAAAATTGAATCACTAATTACTACAGACTAAAGTCATGAAACTGAAAACAAAACTATAGGTATATGCAAAATAATGTGCAGAATGGTATGCAGAGTACAGGTTAAGTGGTCTAAATGATCATTTATCTATTTCGAATTTTTCCTGATTTTATATGTAACCAATTTGTCAGCTGAATGTTTTGCTTGGCTAGCCATTTATCGACCTAGCATTTGTACAAGATTTATGTCTAAGCTTCGATTCGGGCAAGACAGGATTTACATGGAATTAGGCTCACCTGGTTCTGCGCGTTTTGCTCAGCCATCGCCTTCTCTTTGGCTTGTCGCTTGCACTTGTACCGGTGATTCTGGAACCAGATCTTCACCTACAACAAAAAGGTTGAAACATTTTAAGGAAATCTCGTAAGCTGTTGAAAAATATCTATTTCGTTGAATCACCGTCACATGTTACCATATATTCTCTGATAACGAAGGCATTAATAAACGTTTACCAAACGTAAATTTAATAAATTCGAAGAATTATGACGATGCAAATATATTGCCACATTGTCCTAACAAATTCATTTAATTCAGGATCATTAATGTTGCCATATTTAAGCAATTTTTTTTATCCGTACAGCTAGTACTTAAGTCAGAACGACGGAGCGTTTTGAATATTTCTAAATACGGTGTCTTATTAAATTCTCAATTGCGAAAGTAAATACCATGATTGGTCGATCGGTGAGGCGAGTTTGCTGACCAAAATGGCCGATACATCTGCGCGCTAACTGGCCCCTCAGGTAAAATCAAATTGTTTTTTTAGGAGTTCCTCGACGGACGGATTTCGAGGCTGCCTTCGTACCTTCTGGCCTGGCAAAGCCTTAATCCCGCGTTAAACGTTTCCTCGTGACGTCTGTGTTATTTCTTCGAGAGCACCTTCACTCCGTCCAGTCATTTCGTTCCCAGTGAATTTTTCCCTGCCTCCAAATTTGTCTTCTACTTCCGTCGCAACACTTGACAGGTGTCGAAGACACCACTACGGTCCTTCTAAGAAATTTTCCCCACACAATTTAGGTCCGAATAAGTTATCCCACTTTACGTCCAACGGGGAAACAGAATTAGTCCGCATAATTTATTTTCGATTAACAAGAAATGAACATTTAAACAATTTAAAATATACCATAAAAACCCAGAGATTTATTTTATACTAATCTGTACATATTAAAGAAAGTTTTCTGACCGACTAACTGACAGACTAATCGTCAACATCCAGTTCAAACCTCTGAGCATAAAAAAGTGACATTTGGGAAGGTATATCCTTTTCGCACACTAAGACGGTTCTTTTTTAAATTCACTTCCTAAAAGAGTAAAAAAGGGGTAAGATGAGTTTTTAGAATTTTCTTAATATCTCTAAAGTCTGCTGAGATATCGACTTGGATTTTATTCTAAAAGAATATACATACAAATGCCTAAAAACCATTTCAGAATGTTGGACTAACCAACTCCTAACGAAGTGAAAAGGGTTAAGAAAGACTGTACATTTTGAGTTCTACCTGCATATATTACAAGCGAAGCCGTGACGAAAGATGCTAGTACTCTGTATAAATGTTATCAACCGAATCACAAGGATTGTATATTTTTTTCTGGAATTATACGTCAATATCCCCAAAATGGAAGAATTTGAAGAACGAAATTTCCTTGACGAGCCAGATGTTAAATTCAGCCTCATTCAATGTAACTACCGATCATTCGAGGTTCAGTTTACACGTGAACTGTGTAAAGAAAAAAAAAAGTGGAAAATGTATTTATTGGGCAATGTATAAAGGGTGAGCTAAAGTTCTTGTGCCAACGAACCCCAGGAGAGAAAAAAAAAACCGATGCCGAACTCAGGGCAGGAAGGCGCTTTTATGGCAATTGAAAGCGATTAGGTTAGTCGGGCGTGTGTGGACGAGATCGGATCAGCGTCTGCTTATGACAGGACTGCGTTATAATCCTGCATTATGCGGAGTTCACAGGGGTGTCATGATCGCTTTAGCATTGTCGCTTGCCTTCGAGGAAAACAATGACAACTGCGGTTATATGGGTCCTCTCAACGTTTGCCGAGCGACGAAATAGACCAATTGCCATCCGAATGATTAGGTTTCCGAAGTTTCTTCTTCGGTGATTCCTTCTACCGAATATTCCATTCGCTTTGTAAAAATACAAAACAAATTTGAACTCTCCCATCACTAGGTGCTACATATGCTTTGTATGATTACTCGTATTTACAAAAAGCAATGACGATACAAATTAATTTATCTTTCCTAATACACATTTGAAGATTTAGATCGTACGACATTCTTGCTTTCTTCTGCTCTATCATAAACAACGCTATAACTTATAAATGCCATCAATGTTATCTGTCCAGTTTCTCTGATAATTACACCATTGACCAAATGAATGACGCTGCAATCAGTTTAACCATCTTATAAAATAATGTGTTGACACCGCGATGTTGGTTCCAGTCTGCGATAAATAGGAAAGTTTTTTTTTCTTTTTTTATTAAGAAATAAAATTTCATGTGTGTCAGGACCCTCCTTAAGGTTTCCATAATCACTTAATATTTCAAACGATTCTGTACACCCAGTTTGGCGAAAAGTTTCATACGAACTATCATGTCTTAAATGTCACCTTACCTTCCGGGAAGTTAAGTTAATAGCAACTGATGATTAAAATGTATCCACACCTTGAATTGAAGAATATATTAAATAACGTTAATTGTTGCACTACGCAGATGTTGATTTTAAAATTGACATATTTCTCGAGTACGGATTCTGTAAGATGGTCTTTACTTTGTCATGAGGCACGTTGCAAGAATCCCAAACTCTTTGCAGTGTTCGTAACCCAGTGGCGAACCGCCCTCTGGGGCCCTTGTGCCCCATTGTGAAAGCCACACACAAGCCACGCGTAAGCCACACACGAACCACATATGAACCACACATGAGACTCAACGAAAGCACTTTATCGCGGCATGAGTGCTCCAGGAGCTTGGGGAGATGCTTGTTGGACCGTGAATCGAGTGCCAGCAACCGCCTGTCTAATTCTTCGAATATTAGGTACTACCATACGTGATGTTCGTCTCTCCACGTACTTCATCGAGTGCTGCGCACACGGTTCTTACAGCTGACCACTTTGCACGCAAACGCCCCAAATTATGCGTACCAAGCGACAAGGGCCCAAGGAGGAGAACCTTAAGGTAATATAAAAGTGGTGTCTAAGGGTCTCGTTTCTAAAATTTTTCTTTGTATTGGATGTACCGAATCGCCTTTCTGTTTTTTCTTTTTTTTTTTGACGGAATGTGGAAGATCCTGACACCCATGAAATTTCATTCGTCTTAATCTGCCTATAAACACTTTTTAATGTTTTACAACAAATGAAACTTCATGGATGGCACGGTCTTAAGTAATCTATTCGATTGATTTACCTGGCAAGCTCTAAATGCACCCAATGTCGATTCGAGCGACATCACTGAATGGTATGATAACCATAATATCCTAAAGTTTATTCGAATGTTAACCGAAAGTCGTATATAAATTCATATTTCCAATTTGTCGAGTTTCGTTGATTTCGGCGGCTGAGAGAAGTTTTCTCTCTCTATGTGTCATCTCGCGAAATGGGAGCTGGAGGGTGTGGAATCCACGGGATGCAAGGATATATACGGTAGGTACGCACGTACATAATCCACCGAGAAGACGTGGGATCTGGGGAGAGCTGTTATTTCAAGCGGCCGTCCGCCCGTTCGTTCGGCCGTCACTCCGCAGCAATGCCGTGTATAAACAGGCGCGGATGGACGAGATAGGGATGTAGTTGGTGTGTACAAGGACCGAAAGGAACACCTCGGCTCTCCCGGAGAAAGAGAACCTCAGAGGTGCCTCCGGAACGACAGATTGTCTCGAAGGTTCCCAGGATTCCTCCACGTCCCTCCAAATAGTACAACTATATGATATTTCAATATCGACGATACCAATATATACGATAAGCCTGGACAAATGCAAATTGTTTGGTAATGACAGTTCCAAAAAAGGATAACCGTCAATTAAAGATGGGTCTAACAATAATAACAAATTTACAGGTTTCCGATGAACATTATACGAAATGCACGTTCTGTATATATATTGAATACATTGAATGTTTCTTTTTATCTCATGGCTTTATTTTCATCGAAACATCAAGTTATCTCAATTATGACATTAATTGGGATACGTTAAATGTTTTCTCAACGAAATTAAAAATATTAGGTCAAGACACGAAAGAAACGAACATTTTTTCATCGAAGATACAACCTTTTATTAGGAATTTCACGTGCAACACTCATCAAACATATTTTCTCATATTTTTTACTAACGTAGAAGTCAAACAACATAAATTCAAAAACTCACAAAACAAAAATATCATTCTACCTGTCATTGTGAACATCTTACAAAACATTTTTTTGTTTTCCTTATAAATAAGACACCATTACAAAACTGAAAAATTACTTTAGCATGTACCAAACCAAGTAGCAAATGGATGAATTTCCTATATCAGATCTCTTCCTTTTTTAAATAATTAAATCCCCGTCGTTGTAATTACTTTATAGTTATTATTAATATCCCTTTACTTTTCAGGGCACCGGTACTCCTGCCGAAAGCCTGACAGCAGTTTAACCACGGTCTGTCGGTGTTTACTCACGGTAGGCACGTATAAGGAGAGGAACCGCTGCGGAACCGCTACGGACCCGCTGCGGGGAGCCTTTGCCCGCAGGGGGGCCACTGAGTTTACTTAACACACTGGGCTTAACTTTAACTTCCGATTAACTTACGGTTAACCGCAGGTAAATGAAACGCCTCGAGTGACCTGCCGACTCGGTCGGACCTGCTCGTCCCGATGGTTCGTAAAACCCACTGAATGCTCCTTTCGGTCCCACTTGTTCCCTGTAATTCTGCCCACTTTGAGACGAATATTCTCGGCTATGACGATGAAATATTTCCCATAAAAATGAGTGAAATATATAACGTAATCTTCACTCAAACAAAAAGTCCAGTTTAAAGAACCAAAATTTCTCCTAGATTACTTGACGAAAAAAATTAAGCGACACCAAATGTCCATACACAGACCTTTTCGTGGTTATTCGATATGGTCTTATTTGGATTAAGTACAAACCAATCCCAGAGAGCTATACACCATTCATTTCGCATCGTCCTACACTTATCCTGTACACCGGTGGGCCATTGCATTTCGAGTTTCCTGCGGAACGATCCAGCCATCGGGGAGACCATCAAACGACAATGAATCACCAGGGCGATTAATCAGAGGGTAATTGCAGGCCCGCGTCCCGTACCTATCCCACCTGGGGCCACGTACACGCGCGATACTTGCACACAACCTCCACCGGGGCTTGGATCCACCTGTGAATCTCGGTGTTCGGCGTTAACATCGGCCTGCGTTCGACATGACGGGGCTCAGAGTGGGCGATTGATCAAGTTAGCGTAACGTCATTGCGCGGCCAAATTGGGGGTTGACGCAAAGCGGCCACGCACCCTTAGCAGTCCACCCATCGGGGGTTCCCCGGCCAATTTCACTCGACACCAACTTCCGAAGGATTACACCCCGCCTCGGGTAGGGTTTTCTCTCGGAAGTCCCTTTTTCGCTCTCTCGCGACCCCGCGAGGATTTCTTATCGATAAGCGAGTTCCTCGCCGAGAGTCAGGGGGGGGGGGGGCGACTGCCCCGCCGATGGCATCGCGATTAACTCCGACATCGAGGTATGATTAGGTCCGTTAATTGGAGCCGTGTTGACCCTACTGAGTGGCGGCCCGAGGGCAAACACGAGGAGCCACCCTCGTGTTGTTTTAACTCGAACACCATTGGCCGGGATGAGTTACCGATTATCCGCGAAGAGGACTCGAACTCCCTTACGACGAATCGATCCTTTATTGCTACACTCGAGAAGAAATTCGGCCGACTCGAGTCAACTTGGCGAATTTAAAAGAAATTCCATTTCCATTCCGGCTGACTATAGTTAACTCGAGGGCAAACGTAGGAATGTTTTTCTTACGTTGTACAGCTGAGGTTTGTCTAAATAAAGCATGTAGCTACAATTGATATGATTTAAGTGGGAGGTTACCTATGGCACAAAGTACGTAAATGTCCGGATCAGAGGGTCATTTTATATCTGCAGCAGTGCGTATGCCCTAATCCTAAAAGAATGGTCTTCCGATTCAAATACGCGGAGGATATGAATCCTCGGACGAAACTACCTACCTCGTTACCCTCGCGCGGTACGCGATCACCTGTCAGACTTTCCCAATGTTATGAAAGAAAGTGACTTTATTCCAACTCCCCGTTCTACTTGCTAACAGTTCCAATCGCCGCAATCCTCGTCCGCGAAAGCCCGTTCTTCCTCCGCGTTCATTTCCGCGATATAAGTACATATGCACCGCGGTGCATTTTTTCCGTCCACAGTTGGTTACGCCCGGGCCGGGAAAGTAATTTGCGAAATTTCGACCCCCCGCGAAGGGTCGGGCGGCGCGGAACTCGCGCCCCGAGCCTCTAATTCCGGAGTATCGTTCACCGTGGGGTAGGGCAGGGCCGTCTAAAAAGAAAGGCGCGGTGTTTGCCCAATGCAATGTATGCACCCTCGGTCGGTGCACGGAGTGCATCCGCAAGGCTGGGGAGCACCTGCGAGGAGTGCCGGGAGGAGGGAAGCTGGGGAGAGGGAGAGAGGCCGAGAGAGGAATGCAATTACGCCGGCCACACACCGCCAGGACGGCGCGGCGGCACTCCTACCTGCACCTAACGCCGGTGCACCGCAAAAGGCGGCGACATATTCATGCGCGGGACGCGCGCATGATTATGCGAGGGAGGCGAGAGTGCACTCGAGAGACTCGCGTGCGCCAAGACCAAAGTACGAATTAACCCGCTACCGGAGGACGGGGCCTCTCGCGCCGCGTCTGCTGCGCTCCATTTTGCGCGCCATTTTGCCAGCCTTCTCCCGCCGCGGGACGTTCGAACTCCGCGGGTTACTTCGAATGCCCCAATATTTTCGAATTCAAATAGATGGACGAGAAAAATAGGAAAGTGCGATCACGCATACATATATAACGGATGTAAGGGTATATTTGATGCGAAACCCTGTCGAGTTTCCTGATTGCGAGCGGAGATTTTGTCAGCCTCCCGTTGCAAGACGTTCGAACTCCGCGGGTTACTTCGAATGCCCCAATATTTTCGAATTCAAATAGATGGACGAGAAAAATAGGAAAGTGCGATCGCGCATACGCATAAAACGTATGTAACTGTATATGTGGCGCGAAACTCTACCGAGTTTCCCAATTACGAAATATAATTTTGCGCCTTATTTCGCATGTCTCCTCCCATCGCAGGACGTTTGAATTGCGCGGATTATTTTGAATCCGTGAATATTTTCAAATTCGAATAGATGGACGAGAAAAATAGGAAAGTACAATTACGAGGTATGAACGAGGTGATTTCATGCCTGCCGTTCACCATTTTGAAATCTTTTTCGGACACAGTGGGTTCAAATAGCGGAAATTATTTCGAGCGCGGTGATATTTTTGAAGTGAGATGATGGAAAAGTACAATCACACGCGAGTAATAACTGAGACTATGTCTGGCGCACGCGATCTTACTTGAGAAAAACTGAGAATATATCCGATGCATATCATTTTAAAAGCTTTCTCGGACGCAGTAGGCTCAAATTGCGGGAGTTATTTCGAACGCGATGGTACTTTCGAATTCAGGTAATGATAGAAAAGTGCTATCACCCGCGAATATTATCCTCCTTTACTAAAGCGCTGTTTTCATCTGTATGTATGTCAGAAACCAACCTCACGCGATTTCGACGGGTTCCAGCCCCTAAATCGAAAATCCCTGAAAAATGTCCCCCCCTAAATCAACCCTGTTTAATAACGAAGATCTTCAATATTTTCTAAACTTGCAACTTTTTTTCAATTGTGTGGAAATTTCATGCGGATCAACACGCCGGGTCAATTTACCCCGACTAATAGGTCAACTTGCCCCATACCCAGGGAATGTATGCCCTACACTTCGATGCATCATATGTTCGATAATTCTCGTTATCCTCCTCGCAATTAAGCATTATCGAAAAAGTTGATCAACTACCCTCGGTCTCCTCCACCGCTCGCCACTTGGCCCCGGGAAGTGCGGGACTCAATTTCACTCGTTAGACCCTCGAACGACTCGCCCGATCGCTTTTCTCGATTCTCGGGATTTCTCCTCCCCTCCCTCTCGTTTTTATCCGACTCGCCGATAGGAGAATCGCGCGAGTTCGGTTATCCAGTGTCAAGACCGCGCAAGGGGGAGACTCGGAAGTCGCGGATCGAATCCCTCGAGCCGTCTTCTTCGAGCCTTTCCGAGATTGCCGGCTCGGCGGAAGTTCGCGGCTCGTGAGCAAACCCATCGTTATCGTTATTATCATGATTATACGCGGGGGTTCAATCGCGCGATCTCGGCATAGCCTCGGATAGCTCCGGGTAACTCCTCGGAGCTCTTTATAGTTCTCGTTGCTCGGCACCCCCTCGGAGAGGTTCGCCACCCCTGCGCTACCCCATAGAAAAATAATGTTGTGTGCACAGCCATCCCCCGTTCTGACACTCGCGTCTTTATGCTCCCGTACCTGCGGAGCCTGGCGCGGCCGCCTCGAATTTGCTCCCACGAACAAAGATTGAGACTTTAATGCTGTTTGCGCAGCTCCGAGATGGCGTCGCCCGATGCAATGGGGTGCCCGATATGCTCTAGCTGGGCCGAGACCGCCCTGGCGGCGCGGACTCCTCCGATGCAGATCTCTTCTCGATCGCGGCCCGAAACGTTTTCTAGTTCAATCAAGTTGTTACGTTTTGGGTTACCGAGCAACCCAATACGTAACTACTTGATTGATTAAATCACACAGAAGAATGATGTTGTAATCATTACATCTGCTCGCGGGTAAAAGTATCGTTGTAATCTTAACAACAATGATTGCAGATATAATTTCAATTTTTTGTCCTTTTAACCATTGCGGTTGTGGCACCGACTGCAGAATTCTTGTAAATAAATTGTAGTTATATTTGCATCTGACTGTGTTACGTGTATAACATTGGAAAGTAAAAATTACGCGTATGAAGGCACGTGTAAAAATAACCATCACCGATGTAACATTTAAAAGCAAGGACTCTATTGAAAACCGTAAAATATACCGTACCACTAGATTTTTGTTGCAAGCGTGAACTATTATTGTTCCTTTTATGCGATTAAGACAGAGCGAGAAGCATTCGGGTCATGACATGCATTAGTTGCGCAGTCCTGCAAACTGTTAGATTCATTGTGACTTTGGTAGCCGCATCATTCGGTCCTCTTCGAAATTCGGCTTTCGATCTAATTTAAGATCGAGTTTTACTTTTTCAATTAATTGTAATGGTTTGATTACAAGTGACTACATGGATGAGTTTGTAAAAAATGAACTTCAGGAGTGGAGGTTAGAGAACCTACAACAATCGTTCCAAGGTAAGCTTTACATAAAACAAATTCGACATTTCACCCCGCAGAATTTTACGTGCTATATTAACTGTTGCTGTTCTGTCCAACGGGTCGAATCCTGAAATGTTGTTCCAACGGATCGTGCCCTTCGATTAAAATCCGTCCACATATTTTGTAATCATAACAATTATTAAAATTCTTATAGATACTCTAACTTCGTATGAAATGGTTTGCGAAATAGATCGTATCGACCCTAATTGCGAATACATCCCAGACCGGGGTCTTTCCGATCGAGCCCGAGATTCGACATTGCAAATTAGTACACGTGCTAGTCCCGTCCCTGAAGGTGGTAGACCTTGCTCGGAGGAAGTGATTCTCCAAAGTGCGGATTTCGGCAGGGCAGAGAGAGCAAAGAGGCGCTCCTGTAATTTGCCTCTAATGCGGTACTCGATGAGCAGCTGGCTCGCCGGCCCTCTCTTTCCCCGTCGCGAGAATAGCGATAATAATAACAATGCCAGCAACAATGCCGGAGTGGGCAAGCAGTAACAATACGGGCTGCACTTAAAGTAACAATGCAAACGTAAAATGGAGGGCCGCATCTGTGTCCTGCCTGGAGAACGCGAGGGGAGGGGGAGGGGCCCGGGGCGCGACGCGCACTCTCGTCCGCGCATGCACGCGTGCACGATTGGTGCGTCGGCTGCACGCAATATGGGAGTGTTCACGCGCGTTGGTTACACGAGGGAAAGACTACCTTTTCGGGTAGCCCCGATGGCATTCTGCTCGACTAGGGTCCAGTTAACTTTGAAATCGATTTTCGAACCTTCCCCGAGATTTTAGGTCACGTGCAAGCTCCCAACACGACTTTTTCTTTCACGGGATGTTCGATCGCTCCCCAGCATCCACCACCAATGCGTTTTTTTTTATCACGGGATTTTCTATCCGCACGCGGATCTCAAACCAGGCTCCAATTCTGTAACGAATACGTCTCACCCGTGGCTCTCGTTTTCGCGTTGCCTCTCGAGCGTTTACAAAGTTACGGGCAATTCTGCCGAAGAGAGGGAGATTAAATTTACATGCAATTGTTACGGATTTGGAAATGAAATGCAGCGGGGTGGGCGGGGGTGCTCGCGCATTCGTACAAAGAAGTAAAGGAAGGGCTGGTCGATCCGAAAATCGAACGTCACGCGTAATTATCTACTCCGTGTCCGCCGACTTCTAGAGACCGCAACCATTTTTAAACGACTAAAGGGCCAAAGACGGAGACCTTTCCTCCACCGTGAAGTTCATAACAAGTGGTATATAAATCGGAGCGGAAAGAAAGCTCTCGGTGATGATCCGCGTACGCGTCCTTCCGACACTCCGAGTACATAGGTGCCCGGGAGAAGTTCGAACTTAGGTTGAAGTAGGTCCGAGTGGGTGGTGCCGGGGTGGCACATACAGATTATGCAGGATCGAGGAGCTCGTTTGGGCTCTGTTTGTCCCCAGAAGTTCAAGTGCGCTCGATACGGTGGCTGCCTGCCCTCCGTGTGGGGTACCGGCCTTCATGGCCGCCATTCACGACTCGGCCGAGTTCCGAGTGCCATCGACTCGAACTCGTTATTGAACCTTATGGCGAGTCCCACTCGCGGTTCCCCGACCTCGCCGCATGAAATCCCTTGATTGTAATGACTCCGTGCTACTTCCGTGCTCGTGCGAGTCATTCGCGACGCCTCCGCTTTGCGGGCCGGGCTCTCGCCATTTTCCACTTTGCTCATCCGTCGCCCGCAACCGCATCGCCGCCCTCCAAAGGGATGTAAGTGCTCCTTCTGTCTCTCTGGACCGAGCTCATTTCAGGGACGCGTCGAAAGCGAGTTGATGCCTCCAGGCCCGTCTAAAGACATATCTACCGTAACCGAATTCATCCCGGTGGTCTCGACCGTTTATCACGGGTGAAACCTCTGGACTTAATTCCACTTTCTGAAGCTCCACTTGGCAAAATGGTTTCTCTGGCCAATGTAGTGACGTAAGCGAAGAAGATACCTGTACACAGGAGAGACCAATACCGTGCGGAAATAATTTCCCTAATGCCGTATACGATAGATTTGCATTCTCTTTAAATCACGCGGAATAATATTTCCCCTCGATCTCGCGTATGTTCGGTAAGATTTGTCACAATTAACTTGTAGCAGCTCAGCGAGTTAAGCCAAATATTTCCGCGTACGGAACTGCTGTGCAAATTCTAAAGACGAACCCGAGAGCCAAGGGGTAGACGGTCACGTAGTTCTTTTATTTATTCGTTTTTTATACGTATGTCCCGGGACAATGGGTTGTTGCGAAAGGTTTCTAGACCCAAGATGAGGGTGATTCGAGCTCTTCCTGGCGGCTAATGCGATTCGCAAGCGAATCCGTGCGGTCACTTGCGCGGGATTGCCGACCCGGTCGGCAGGGCAGACGCAGAGGCAGACGAACGAGCAGACAGATAGACAGACAGTGCAACAGACAAAACGAGGGGAGACCCTGCCCGTGAATGAATGCAGGATGCGGCCAATGAGCTGGGCAACAATTATTTATTGTTACCAGACTACCACCGACCCCGTGGACATGTCCCTTCAATGAGGGCTCTTAAAATACGCCCAAAGCGAACGTTCCCATTAATCGCGCCACGAAACTGTTACGACTCGAGGGGGTATCCTCGATGGTTAGCAGATATAATAATTAGACCTCCTCTGAAATTAAGTACTCTTGATAATGTGACAACGCATACCTAGACTGTCGCTCGAAAGCTGCGCTCGGTCGTAACGGAGACCCTTGATTGATATGCGCTTATATATCTGTTCCGAACCTGCCGAATTTCTTGATACGAGCAAAATCAAGGTATCTCGAGGAATATAAACACATATATAATAATATAATAGGCAATACGACTGTTCAGAGTTTTTCTGATCGTTTGAAATCAACTGTTTTAAAGTGAATTTCATTGAAAATTGAACCGATACAGTTCATGCTCATTCTGGCATGCAATTAAGGGCTGATTTTCTTGCCACGTGCGTCTTTCAGGACCATAATTTCCCGTTTTTCAGATTAGTGTATCAATAAATTTAATAATGATAAATACTGTTACCACTTCTAATCAAACAATGTCATCCTTTCACGAATTTCGTAATTTCGCTAGAGGTACCGCAGGTACCGTTGAAACGGATGAATTAATTGGACCACTCTATATTTTGTTTGCATTGTCGGCACCAAGTGCGTTCTCCTTTTCCTTCGCGTGATTTAAAAATTCGGATGCGAAGAAGCCACAAGGAACTTGGACTCGCTCGGAAATCGAACAAAATAATGTCCCATGAAGAATAACAAGGTACTTCGGTATTAAGTGACGTTAAGCATAAAAATGTCTGTAATTCCGTTCCAGCGATTTCCAACGATTTTCACTGATTTCCAGCATTCTACTTGCAATTTCCATTGCGCCGAGTAATCCGCCACTGATATCAAACCATTCTTAACGAGTTCATCGTTGTCATTGGGGTCGAACAGTATCAGCGTGTTACATTCTATGATGCTCTTAATGACTTTCAGCTGATTTTCCCGGGATTTCCAGCGTTAAAACGCGCGATTTCGCGAGTTAACGACCCCTCGGATAGAACGGCCAAGTAAAATAAACGAAGAAATTATATTTCTTTCCCCCCACTCCTGAAATCTCGATCCTTACTGTATAAAACTTTGTGACGTCTTGCTGGAATTCAACGCGGCAAGGCGCGTTTCTTGCATCGCTCAACGCTACGAGTTCCTCGCTCAAGAAATGTATTTGGCTCGAAACTCTACCGACTTTTTTGATAATCCCGGACGTTATTGACATTGTTGGAGCCAGAAGAATTTTTCTCCTCCCTGACACAAATTAAAGGTCAGAAGCGAGGTGCCAGAGGTCGGCCACGTACCTGGGTGGGCGTTAGGTGTATGAGGGAGGCAAGGTGCTCGCGTTCCGGGGCGCTGAGGTACTTCTGCTGCTTGAACCGCCTCTCCAGCTCGTAGACCTGCGCCTGGGTGAAGAGGACTCGTCGCTTCCGCCGCTGCGCCAGGGGGAACTGCATCGCCCCGACGCCCATGCCGACGCCCACGCCGACGCCGACGCCTACGCCCATGCCCGAGGACTTGGTCACGTCGCCCATCGACTGGCCCACCGAGCAGCCGGCCATGTTGGTCCCGGCGCCCGCCGCGGCGGCACCCATCAACCGCGAGACTGCAAAACATATTAACGGGAGAATCGATTATTCTTCGGCGTTCGTTCAACGAGCTCAAGTTGGAAGAGCGAGTACTCGACGTTAATTTAAAGGGGCTTCTTGCTTTACGATTGCTTCTTAAACTTACAAGATCTCATTTCTCGGAGAATGCGTTGGGATCATTTGAACATGTAATGTCGTAAATCGTTGAAATGTATGCAGGGCGATATATATTGTATATATTTATAATTTGGAGATCCCTCATACGAAATTCTTGCGATCGACTCTACCCATTCTACAACTATTAGATGGTATCAAAAATTACAGCTTATATAAATAAAATCAGTCTATTTTTGGTTTGTTTATATCGGTGAAAAGGAAGAATGCGGACAGTTAACGTTGTAACTAACAAACCCATAAAGATGACGGATTTCAGATGGTCCACCAATGACAAAAAAATCCGCCGGTAGTTTTAGTGGTAAAGCGTAACGACTGTATTTTGTCAAATTTCAAGGCCTTAAGCGCGAATTTTTCTGTGATTCGTCATTAGTTGTATACCAATAAACTATTTCTACAGGACTTCGAAGGAAGCACGTTAATTACAAAACGAATAGTGTTCACAAATTAGTTGGTGTCGCCCCATTTAGGTTTAACCTGGCTTCTAAAAATATTAGGTGTAAGGGAAAGTTCTGTCGTTTTTTGAACATGTACACTTCTTTAGAGAAAAACAACAGAACCTTCCCTTACACCTAATAGTTATAATTTGGAGCGCCAGCTCTCCAAACTATGATCCGACAAAAATCCTAAGTTTTTCATTTGCAACGAAGATGCCGAAGAAACGAACACTCGTAAACATTTTTCCTATAATCGAGACATTTACGTTTAAGGTGTTACGAAAGACTTAAAACTCGCGAAATTTAATTTTTCGGAAAAAAAAACAAATAATGTATTTATCCCGGACAAGGTCAAAAGAAGACACTTTTTTCGAAAAATTAAATTTCGGNCATCTTAAGTATTCAAAGTAATTTTTTTGTTTTGTTTTAATGCATTGCATTATGAAATCGATACCTATAGGTACGTAGTTAATCATTCGAAAAGTTAGGTGGATTTAAAGAAATTACTTTTGACACGGGGACGGTTTATTTAGTTCAGGGTAAATCAATTCCCCTTTTCTCAAATGAAGGGATTCTTTCTTCCTCGGAGCGGTGGGAAGGGCTACCGAATCGGGTGGGCTGGCCTTCCCTTCTCAGCCAGTGAGGACCCGTTAAAGACCGACAGACGTGCGAACAATGGGACGATTTAGACGCGAAGTGCTACGTCACCCGACATGCGAGGTCTCGAAAGATAACTTCGAATCCCTGCCACGTCTGCCAGATCTTCTTAATAAAAAAACTGAAGACAACGGAATAGATTTTCTGAATAAATTTCTGAGCAACTTTTTAAAAACCGTTCTCGCATATGAAAAAAAAACTGTAAAGGTAAACGACCTCATAATTCATTAGCATGAATTCCTGACAGTTATCTAAATCGCGAGGAAGAAAAATTCATATCACGATGAGGTTCTCCACCTTGAAAGACGTCGAACCGGATTCGAGTAGATAGATTTTCAGATCCTTATTGTAACTCGGAGCCTCCACCAGATCCATTCGTATAATTTTCTTAATTACGGTAGATATACCAGAGTGGTCGATTGATCCAATCATATATCATTTATGTTTTGATTTAAACAATATTATCCCTTCAGAAATCTTTGTGAAATTCAATCTATTGCAAACAGTGTTTAGAAAAGAAATGATACCGCAATGACGCAAATGACTCGGCCGTGCGATTGTAATTTTACCGGAAGAAAATCCTCTCTATAGCGATCAGTCTCAATGTACGGGGTATCCCAACATCTGTCCCATTACAGAAACGAACACTCATCGATCCATCTTATCGTTGACGGAGTCATTAACGATTTGGAGTTCCTAACTCCACCGCGAAATTCCACGGAACAGTATCCGGAGCCCGTGAAGTTTTCTTCCGAGGAAAGGCAGGAGATGGCACCTCTTCGTCCCGGGACTCGCCTTGGACAATGGAACCGAGATCGACTGACAGTCCGGGGGATAAAGTTACGGCATATCCTTCAGCGGTGGAAGGCGATCCCAACGCGTCCCGAGTGGCTCCTCGTTAAGTAAACTCGCGCGTTTCTGACGATCCTGACCGCCCTGGCTGGCCGGGTCCACTCGAGGAGTCCGGAGGTCCTTCTGGGATGATTCAAAAGCTCTACTCTGCTCGAGAGAAGCCAGGCCAAAGGGATAGAAGGGTGCCAACGAGGCTGAAACAATCGCCGCTCGGAAGTTTCTCACCCATAAGGTAGCCCGAGTCCCGAGGTGGCAACGATGCGTTCGTCTCTTCATTGTCCCGAGCATCGCCGAGTTCCAGCGATCCTATCTGCAAGGTTTTTGTCCAGATATCAACGGTCAATGGATGGGTTCTCCAGGACCAAGGTAGATTCTAGTCCCAACGAGTTGGCGGCCCTCTTCTCTAAGCATCTGGACCGCCATCGGAGGGGTCTTAGGTTCTCCACGGTTTCCGATTAGACCGGGTTCGCATGGACCCCACGGTGACTAGAAGACGAGTCTAGGGAATGGAGCGCGAGATTCGACGGTGTCGAATCATTTTTATGGTAATATAAAGTAACCATTGTCCTACCGAGGTACTAGACACAAGAATTCGTACAGAAGGTGAAGTAACCACTGATACGAGCACTGGACGTCTTTAGTAAATGGCTCTAAATTTACTAATAAAATCAGTTTCTCCCTTATTTCCGAGATTAACGGACTGACATGCATAGAATTCGGTTCTGGACCAACTATCCGCTGACCCTGAGAAATAATAATCCGAGAAAAGTTGATCAACCGATGTGTAAATGTTTATTGGCAAAAAGCAGAAAACACGTATTTCTTCATTTTTTGTGAGCAATCATATGGCGTAAGTGGAACTTAACTAGGAGTGCTTGTTTAATAGATATTACAAAAAATGTCGCCTGAAGGGTAGTTCACCCCCTTTGGGGGTTGTAGCATTGCTGGACAATATTGTGTTTTCACCGTCCTTATACAGAATATGTTTATACCAAGTTTCGTCGAAATCCCTCCATTGCTTCTATGAAAATTATTATACAAATCGAATTTTTGCTAAACTTTAGGGGGTAGTTTCACCCTTCAAATGCGGACCATTGCAGATATAAAAAAAACACGTGTCTCTTAGATTTTTGTGTTCTTCAATATGTATGAAAATCAATAAGATCGGGGGCGGACACTTGGGAATGTTTCCTTGTTAGACCCCTGCTTTCCCCTAGGTCCAGCTCGCTAGGAGCCGAAGCTTATTTGCTTAACTAAAATCTATGCATGCACGAACATTACCAAATCATCACTACAAGTTTGGTATTCCCGACATAGCCTACGTCCATGATTAAAACCCGATTCCTGAATTTTCCCGATAGCGACACACCCTGGCAAACATCCACGCTTGGATAGGAAACAGCAAATCGATCGGAGGATGTGCTCGCGGCATGGAAACCCCGACTTAGACCCCTGCTTTCCCCTAGGTCCGGCTCGCTAGGAGCCGAAGCTTATTTGCTTAACTAAAATCTTCGAGGACGACCGTTTGCCACGCGTCGCGACGCCCCTTGCGAGGCCGAGGGCCGAGGATCGCCGCGACGCCGATCGGACCCGGGTCCCCCTCACCCCCGCGCACCTACCGGTTCGACTCGATTCGACTCGATTCAATTCGATTCCATTCCATTCCATTCCATTCGACGCGGGATGCGTGCTGTTGACACAGGCCAGAGGATGGACGCATTGTCGGCGGTTATGCGCGCCGAGCTTTGTGGACTCTGCCGCGAGAAACTGATACGGATACTGGACCGTCCAAATGGAACCAGGAAATCGGGGAGCCAGCGTTTCGTGACAATGGGGAATAGCTCTTATACGGTGGAGCGAAAGGGGCAGAGAGAGAGGCAGGACCGGAAAAATGGGAGAGAAAAAGAAACAAGAGAGAAACAGTGAGGTGGCGTAAATACTATTAAATACAAAGCCCCACATTCGCCCTCGTTTCGTAATCATGTCTGAGAAAGTAGCGAAAGGTCGGTTAGCGTCTTGGCTTAAGTTCAATTAGATTAGATCGAGCTCTGTAATGTCGGTTGAGCAACATCCGAGGGAAACGGATCGTTGGTGCTGTCACGTGAATCAGAGAACTCGATAGAGTTTCGCGCCAAATACACGTAAGAAGCATGTGCTAACGGCACCGAGTACTTAGCGCCTAACTTTTGGCTGCTCAGTTTAATAGTTATTATTTAATATTAGATATTTATCTCTTAAGGGAGCTTATCTCAAACCCATGATTGCCGTAATTAAAGTACGTCTCGTTTTGTAGATCTTCTAATTCTCGCAGACTTCTCAGCGCCGTTCCATTACGAGTCCGCTGATTTTCCTTCGACTATTTTTACGAGCAAAGATTACCGAGAAACAAATGAACGTTGGTAAAATATCTACATATACGAGCAGAAAAGTCTCGTTGGTACCGGAGATACCGAAATGAAAGAAAAGTGAGAAAGAGATTTGAATTTCTGCCGCGAATTATGCGTTTCATCCGTTAAACAAGAAAAGTTAATAGGAACGTCAATCCTTCATAATTCTGATGTATTTGTTTTCGTCTCTTTTTCTGGACCATCGCATTTCTGCCGACACGAATTTCATTTATGTCGTGATAAGTCGAAATTCGCATAGTCGTACGATTGGGCGTGTCGCGAGCGCGGATTTTGACAGGAGCGGCGATTCTGGCAGACATCGCTGACGATCGATACGAATGGGAATGGCACCTCGAAGTGCTCGAGTGTGACGGGATGACGAGGATTGTTTACCTTTCGCAATCGAGAGAGCCGCCCGGTGGCAGCCCATCTGCCTAGATCAACGATCCTTCCAACATTCACACATTATCCCGCGCCTCCACGGAACTGTCAAACGGCTCGAGTAGCGTCGAAATGTGTGCGATGCAAATGAATATTTTCGATTAAACAATATTTGACCCTCCGGGTAGTCCGCGGCTCGGCCGTAAAAATGCGTGACCAATGGCCGAGCCCTTGGCAAGTTGGAGTGATGTCTGAAAGAAGCCAGTAAACAGGCGAGGATGGAAAAAAAAAATTCAACTTTTCACATAACGAAGAGCCGCGGGCATTCCAGAGACTCCTCGTTTCGGTCTTTGGCCAAGCGACTAGTATCTGTGCATTGTGTAAATGCGTCATTTACTGTCATATTACACGTCTGGTCATGCGAATACGTCCAGTAAAGTAACTTCCATTTATACAAATTCTTAAATTATGGAAATTATTAACGTACTATTTATGAAATACTTGATTAAAATAGTTTGGCTTAATTTGAAGTAATGTCCAGTAAATTGGCGGGGTATAAACAAGTTCGGCCGGTTTCGAATTAAGCCAAGCTCTGTTTTGGGTGAACTAAACGCGGCAGAGACTAAATAAAAAACAAAATAGTTAAACTCAGGTTTCCGTTTAACGCGTGGTTATATAGAACTTCGCTTTAAACTGATGGGATCGATTTTGACGGAGTACGGTCCCATGGAAATGAATACGATGCCAAAAATTCGACGGTTTAAGACCTGTAGAACCAGCAGATTCAATGCAATCGGAGGCACACATGCTCACATATCGGGAATCGTTTGGTTTAGGGTGTATAGCATTTCCCAACGGGACCGAATCGTGGACGTAGGATATATGGACCCCGCAAACCCATTCATTCCCTTCATATTCTTGTGAAGCCATAGAAAAGGAAAGAAAACGAACGGAGATACTACACCGTTGAAAATCCTCATAAAATTCATACGCTTTTAATACATAAGGCTGTAATAAGATTATAAATTTGATGTCTTAATGATGAATTAATCTACATATTTCTTATAAATCTCTAAGTAAATTTATAATTTTATTGCATTTTTTCATAATTTTGTGAGACCCTGTAAGAAAATTAATACACTTATGTACTAAACCTGAAATATATGTTTATAAGATATATAAGTAATAAGTTACGAAATTTGGGTATATCATGCCCAAATAAAATTTCTAAAAGATGTTTTAAAATTATAATATTTTTTTTTTTAATATTGTACTGCACAAATGTTTCACGTAAAAAAAAAATAGAAATGGACAGAAAATAGCCCCTTTGATGTCTCTCTCGGTCGCGCAAGTTTCATTGTCTGATCACTGAATGAGATCCATACATTCTACGTCCATAGATCTAACGTTTCCAAGACAATGGCGATGATTTGCGTTCGCTCGAAAATGTCCAAAAAGAAGTTTTGTTCCAGTTCATGCAAGGTTTCAAGAAAGAAATTCGGTATGAACCGATCGTAACGAAAGTTTGTTAATCGGCATTGATTACATTGAACCCACGATTCGTCCGGGCCTTAAGACTCACGTATATCCCAAATAGTGTTGAAAATACAAAACATTGTTTAAAATATATACGTATAGATTAATCCGCCGAGAATAGAAATCGTTGGACTACTATCATTTATACTAGAGAATTATATTTTCTAAGGAAGAGACTTCGAAAAAAAGAAGCAAATAAACCGATATGATCCTTCAACAGAAATCCATTTTATGGACAATCCCAAGTGAAATGCTTAAAATAAAACAGGCGTTGCCAAGAGAATATTAAAATTAATAACGTTCAACTCTACTCAAGGTTCTCAGAAATTCACGTCGTTGAATGTATAACGTTTTTCTAAGTTGCAAATAAACTGAGGAAAATACAATTACGACCCTCTATCGAGAGACGTTTGCGTACGACCTCTCTCGCGTGGATTTCCGACTAAGCATATAACATGAGAACTCTCTCAAAGTGTCATGCCCTTTTCACGAAAAGACGACCCCTAAGGCATGCCACCTCACCGCAACTATTCCCTTGACCTACCCGAATCCCTGGATCCCGAAATCGAGAAATTCTTCAAGCCAAAAAGCCACTTACGAGAACTTTTTACAGCCCTCTCGCAAAGGAATGAAAAAATGTCTTCTACATACATTATGAAATTTCAGTATTACGTTGAATAATTATCAATTATTTATCGGTTCGAGTCCTTCCCCTAAAATTCCAAAACCGATTTGCATTAAGCACATTAACCGTCTATCGTACGAGATAGGCATTTACAAGGACAAATTCAGCGTCATTATACCCGTTGCAATAATCTCAGCATACAAGAAAATCGAACGCCATTTAAATATCATTGTAACTAATAAACGCGAAAACATTTACTCCTCTCTACTCCGAACAACAACGGAATCAAATCGTTGCCGTTCAACGTAGCAACTTCAACCAAACGTCCTTCGATTCACGTCAACGTTCAAGGAAACATTTTTCCATTGATTACCCGTAAACCAATTGATCGACTCCGTCCCGAGCTATCGACTAATTTTCGACATTTACTCGAGAACGACGACGGTATCGTTAAATCGATTCCAAATGCATTCAGTCGAATGGGTGGAATTCTCCAAAACCCTCTGGACGCGACATTTCGACAATCGAAAGAAATTCATCCAATCTTTAACGCTGGAACTACCGGCGGATTGTTTTTTGTATAGGATGGGCCATTTGAAACCAGTCATTTTGACTGGTCTTGGTCGATTCCAAATGCATTCAATCGAACGGGTGGAATTCTCCAAAACCCTCTGGACGCGATATTTCGACAATCGAAAGAAATTCATCCAATCTTTAACGCTAGAACTACCGGGGGATTTTTTTTTGCATAGGATGGGCCATTTGAAACCAGTCATTTTGACTGGTCTTGGTAGTTCTAGGGTTAAATCCGACCCGAGGGGCTTCCCTTCCGACGTGAAATTTCCAACGCCCCTAATTCTCCGGAAGCTTCGTAGCCCACCTCCGTCGTCAGAGCCAAACGACAGAATAACCCCTAAGAACAACGATTCCTCCGCAATCGACGAGGAACCCCGTCGATCCCTAACCGCGGGATAATTGCCCCGATAGGATCCGCGACCCTCCGGAGTCGGAGTCCCGAGAAAGGGGATAGCGATCTCAATAATGTACTCACTGGCAAACCTCGGGTCGTTGGTGGTCGGCGGGGCGGGCGCGTACCAGGGATGGTGATGCGACGAGACGGCGTGGGAGCGCATGGGGTCCGAGGCGGAGGCGCCGCCGCCGACCCCGGGCCCGGCATGGTGGTACGGGGAGAGCTCCGCGGCGCAGTACTGGTACTGCGAGGTCAGCTGCATGGTCGCGTAAGGATTGCCCATCGCACTCATTCCACCACCACCACCACCACCACCACCGGCGGCGGCCCCGCCGGCGCCGCCGCCGCCACCGGCGCCGTTCGCCGCGGACCCGGGCCCCGGGGTGCTGCCGCCGGGGGTCGAGCCCCCGTGGAGCGGGGGGCTGCCGCTGCTGGCGCTCGAGCTGCCGGTGTTGCCGCCGACCCGGGCGCCGCAGGCGTTCGCGTACGGCGAGCCCTGGGGGTGCGTGACGACGCCGACGCCGACGGCGGCCGCGGCCGCGGCCAGCTCCAGCTTGCGATAGGACTCCTCGATGGGCGAGAGGATGTCGGTCACGCTGAAGGGGGTCGTGTGAGCCCCGGCGCCGGCCTGCACGTGCGAGACGTGCTGCTTGGGCGAGAGACTCATGGCCAGGTCGACGCCGTTCAGGTCGGGCAGCAGGCCCGCCTGCTCGAGCTGGCTCTGCTGCTGCTGCTGATGCTGCTGGTGCTGGTGGTAGCTCGCGGCCGCGGCGTTGCCGCCGCCCTGGACGCCGCCGCCGCCTCCGCCGCCGCCCCGGCCGCCTCCGCCGGCTCCACCGCCGCCACCGCCACCGCCGCCTCCGCCGCCGCTGCCTCCGCTCATTTCGGCGACCTCGGCCCCGGAGAAATACTTCAGGGTGACGTTGCGCGGAATCGTGGATCGGCACTAACGACTCCGACGGGTCGACATGGTCCCCGAGCTCTCCGTCCGATCCTTGCCGCGCCGAATGCCGGACTTTAGCCGCTGCCTCCAAGGGAGGCTTCCGTCCGCGATTCTCTCGGAGTCCTCCGGCGCCTCGCTAACATGCCGTCGGAACTCCTCGGCGGCGTCCCTCGGGAGATCCTTCGCGCCTCGGTCCGCCGAATCCTCCTGACGGCACCCCCGATGGCAGACGGCGAGGAACGTCCGCGTCCTGGCCGCTTTTGGGCCAGGGGAATTTACCGCAAACTGGCCACTCGTTGCACCTTCGGCACTTTGTTTCTCTCCCTCCTTCTCTGCTTCGACGTCGCTTAGGACCCGACCTGATGGTAGCCGCGACGTTGCTTCTTTACTTCCCGTGAACCGCACTTCGCGTCCTCCGCACCCCGACGCGCCAATCGAGCCACAAAACCAGCGGGAAAATGTCCATCCGCGCCCAGGGTCAGCGGGGAGGACGAGTCCGAGTCGAGCACCGGGGTTGACCGTTCGGGTCCGACCCGGCCACGTGGTCCCCCGTTGCGCCGCGTAATCGGCGGGCCGAGTCGACGACGCGAGTTCCTCGAGTCCCACGCACCACCTCGAAGCCCCGAGGACGCGGCCCTGGCTCCCCCACCACTTCCGGCGGCACTGTAATGGATGCGACGTACCTGGGACACGTCCGTTGGCTTGGCCGTCAGTGGACCGGAAGCGGCGCTCCAGGGCTCGCGTTGCCGGCGCGGCCTCGGGGCGTCTCGTGGTTCCGGGCGCGGGCCCGCTCCCGGCACATTTCGGTCACTGGGGGTCGGCGAGGTTGACTCCGGCTCGGGCGATACGCGTGGCTGAGGAGTGGCCGGCAGCCGGCCGGCGGCCGACTGAAATCACTCGGTTCGTCTTCGAGTCCTTGGACTCTGCCGATAGACGATGGTAGTGTGCACACTCTACTTGGGCTTCGCCGCGTCGAGGATACGCTCTCTCGCTCCCTCTTTCTTTCCCGCCCGCCGTCTCTCTCTCGCTATCCGCGAGAGGAACGGCTCTATGGATGGATGGATGGATGGATGGATGGATGGATGGATGGATGGATGGATAGATGGATGGATGGATGGATGGATGGATAGAAGGATGGATGGATGGATGGGTGGATGGATGGATGCCTGGATGGATGGATGGATGGATGGATGAATGAATGGATGAATGGATGGATGGATGGATGAATGAATAGAGAGGACCGTTGGGTTCCTGGAGAGGTCCTCACGGCCGCTTAGACCCACTCGACCAGCGCCAGCTCGCTCGCTCGCTCGCTCGCCCGGGCGAAGCCCACAGCCTCGCGAACCCGTAGACGACACGACGAGTGGAGTGCCCACTACGGAGAAGTGCCTGCTACCAAGAGTCCTGATGAGATGTCCCCTTTCGCCGTTTGCGTGTGAGAGGAGTCCTTCTCGCGGCAGAAGTGCGCTCGAGCCGTTCCGCGATTGGTCGGCGCCCCGCGACTGGGCGGGTGCCGCGCTTCCGTTGGCTGCCGCGCCGACCCCGCTCGACCCGACGGACCGCGGAAACGCCCGAAGAGCGCCCGCATTGGCCGGCCTGGCCGGCGCGACGCGCGCCGCTGCCAATCGACGCGCGCGCCGCGCCGGACCCCGACCCGGGACCCGCGGCCCTAGGCATGGCCTCTCCACGCGCCGGTACAGTCGCGAGCGAAAGTGGCCGCGCTGCGCCCTCGCGGCCCGCGATCGCCGACCCGGATACGCCGCGGCACGCCGCGCCGGCTACTTTGCCCCGCCACTGACCCGCGACGTCGGTTACTTTCGACTACTTTCGACTACTTTCTCGAAAAACCCTACCTATGCCGTAAAGGTGTCGAATGTCAACGATATTCGTTTAATCCGTATTTTTCCATTTCTTAAATGTAACTTTAGTATTTGAATCGGTAACAGGTTCCATAGTTGAGTAAAAATTGCCGTTATATTCCCGGGAGTTCGGGTGAACGTAAAGGCAGTGTTCGTTCGATGTTCATCTCACTTTTTGTGTGGACTAGGGGGTATACCTGTCGTTAAACAATGAAATATCCTTATTTTTTAATATACAGAGCCTTCGTTGCAGGATATTTGTGAATCGTAGCATTAAGATCTTATTCTATGTATTGTTGAATTTACAAGTGGCCATTCAATAAATGCTTGAATGCTGCTCTCGTGGAGAATTCGGTATTGCTCCCCACTCTACAAAGCTTGGTCGTATTTTTTTCTGTTGTTGGATTTTTCCATTTCATTTGCGATCCAAATTTAATGAAAAGCGGTGCGTTGCAAGACTGGTCATGAAAACCGATATTTAACGAAGACTTTCTGAGAGTTGCAACATGCAATTGTACGAACACTGAATTCCGCACGTAAACATTAAAACTAACAATATTTTTATTTCTCCGATTATTTTTCACATATTTACATGATGTTAAATAAATGACACACAAAAATTATAGCGGACTACGGGTATCGATACGAATAACTAGGCGCCATCTGAAGGAGATTTTTAACAGTAGACTCGACACCTTATCAACCTATGGTACTAGATAATAAATATATGTAATTGAATTTTCAGTAATTCAAATTGCAATGCTACAAAATATCTCTCCTAATAAAATGTCAAAGTAATATAAATTCTGTCAGACTATCGCTCTTTGCTGCTTATATTTTGAATTACTGGTCAGTACCCGCGTTTTAGATGGCGCTACATTACCGGCGGATGTGTGGCTCCATCTCACGGAAATAGAATAAACTGACAGGGAATCATTTGTCGATAATAAAGATAAACTGAATAGCTGACACGATACAAACTCATCTTTGATACAAAGTCACTGGAGTTATAAAATAATGATTGTTATTTTCTTGCGTAAAAGTTGTTCCCTATGACGAGAATTTAACCACATAAGAACAATTGTCGTTCTATAATCATAAGTACATTAATCTTAATCCCTAAAGCTAAAAAGATTTCGATGATTTTCAAAACTCAGTACAATCTTTAGTTCTTTCAGAAAATTCTGTATTGACCGTTTTATCTACTGAGTCTACTATTATTTCAATTTATTACAGTTTTTCAAATTTACTAGAATTAGGTACAACCCTGTATGGAATTGTAGGTTTACAAAATTTTAAACAAAAAAATCGAATTAGAATCACTTAGAAATACTATCACTGTCAATCATAAAGAAATCGATTTTACGCACTGCAAATAAGTGCAGTGTTAGCATTGACGATGCAGAAGTTTGTAAATCAGTCTAACGATAGATTTATATATTTTTCAAAATTGACTTAAAATATGTCGTCTGCTAATTGATCGTTATTTGTTTCGTAACGTGTAATAATTTTCAGCTGAAAGTTCGTTCATCCTAGAAGTTCTTTATCGATCGAGTAGTGCCACGATCATTGACGATCGGTGTAGAATTCTTTGCTTAAAGACAGCTCAACAAGGTATCACATTAAAGCGTACTTCTGGAGAAGAGTGAATAGTTGTATGTATGTATAGTTATATAAAACATGAAACAAAGAGTGGGTCTAAAAATAAGTTTTTAGTGTTTTTTTTTGTAGATTTGCATCATACGAAAAAGCAGACTTAGGAAACTTACATTTTGAAATAGTTTCCTGTAAAAGATAAAAACCAGGTACTGAGGTTCCAAAGAGAAGAATCTGAAATAGGTGATTACTTAAATTTTATTAGAATTATTCCTTGTGTTGAGTTTTACAAAAACATAAATAGTGACGGTTGATTTACATTTGCACAAACTATGTTAATATATGATTATTCTTGTTCTTGTTAATTTAATTAAATCTGTTAGTTAGTCAATATTTATTATACCATAATAAATTATATTCAATATCCCATTTAATGTGTATTTAACAGTCAGTTTATTGTTCTCTTTATTGTCTGCTACATTAAGACAACGTAATATTATGACCCATATATTAAACATCGTTTATTGAAATAACCACTCATCATAGATGTAGGACGTTTTTTCCAGCATTATAATAATTGCACGCTTTCAGAATTTAAAATGCCAATTTTATCGAGTTTATCAAAACGATTACATTTGCTGACAACTGATTCTAAGCCGGATCCTCCAAGGATTCAAAACGCAGCATATACAAATAATTTAGAACCACCTCCTTCTGAAGTTAGAACGAAATCTACATCATCAGTTCCAA
Organism: Orussus abietinus; assembly: GCF_000612105.2. NCBI lineage: Eukaryota > Metazoa > Arthropoda > Insecta > Hymenoptera > Orussidae > Orussus > Orussus abietinus. The sequence goes on along the minus strand of NW_019394343.1, from coordinate 26,348 downwards.
AAGGGGGTACAGTTAAGAATGAGAATGTTAACTCCACGTCAGATACTAAAAAAATAAACACCGAATTACCTTCAATTGACAATACTGATAAATTTAAGAAACGAAGAACAGAATTCAAAACTAAAGCTTCTCAAGCCAAGACAGAATCAAAGGGTAAAGTATATTAATGAACAAAATGTTTTTTGTAAAGAAAACATATGTCATTAAAACTTAAATTTTGAAGATTTGGAAGAAATAATTAGTTTTTATTATTGTTTTCCACAGCAAAAGTGATAAATTATAATATTGTAAATTCAAACGGAGTGCAAATTGGCCCCAAAACTAGCTATGTTTGTAACATTAATCAATTTTCTGAACGTACATCATCCAGTGATGTACCACTGAAGCCAAAGGAGAAAAAAATGACAGAAGATGTAAAAGCTTTAAGTATGTGCAAAAAAGAAATCACAATGGATGATATGTTTCTAATCAAAACACATATTGGGCATGGGTGGAGAGATGTTGCTAGAAAACTTGGTTATTCAGAAGGTCAAATGGATCAGTTTAAAGAGAATTATGGAGAATATGGTATAAATCAGGTAATGAATACATTATCATTCATTGTCTTTATATCGAGTAAAGAAAAAATTGTAAACATTTATAGCTAATTACAAAAATATCTTTATTTCAGGTGATTTATCAAATACTCCTTGACTGGAAGCAAGCTAATACAAAAGATGCACAACTTGGAATTTTAGTGTCAGTTATGTGGTCCTGCCAAGAATACGATTGTGTTCAGAGACTAGTTCGGATGCATGGATTATCGTTATAGATTTGCAGGAAATTAATTAAGATGAACCAAGATCAGAGATGAGTATTTTACAGGTTACGAAGAAAATATTCAACATATTTTCCCCACAAAAAGATTATGCCACAAAGTAATATGTCTCGAGTAAACACTTACAATAGTAAAATTGTTAATATATTTTATCTTCCTTCTTTGTGTTTGAACTGTCAGAATCAAGGATTATTTGTAAGATAAAGCATATGTTATATAAAGATACATTTTTTTTAATAAGCTTTGTATCATATACCATTAATATATATGATCAGTGAACGTATCGTATCATAGTTTGTGGTCAGTTTTATTATAACAATACTACACATGAATAATACTTACAAAATCAATTACTTATAACATTTTATAATTGTTGTTTATTAATATCCTTAAAAATACTGTTCTAGACAGAGGTCGAAAGTAACTATCATAGTTCTCAAGTAATAAACAAAAGTGTACTTAAAATGAAATGAGTATACATATTAAAAAAACAGCGGTTATAATATTGATATCAATATAATTGTCCATTCTTTCTTATGTAAACCAAGTAGATCAAGCAGAAAACAAAGAATGTTAAGCATATTTGTTTATGTAAAACGTCCCACTTGTTAAGAGATTTAATATTGAGTTCATTTCCACACATTTAAAGATAAAATTCAAATTGATGTGTAATAAGTATTGCGAAAAAACATGTAATGTTATATTTCCTTACTGAACAAATGATTAGAAAAATAATGTCAATTACATGTTTATAGAAAGAATTCAGTAGTTCTAATTTAAATAAAACAAATTGGATGTTATAACCTATGTTACCAAACTTAGACACAATTATAACCTGTTTTAATTATTTTTGTAATAGAATATTGTATATACATTGATAAATTTTTTCATACTTTACAACTAATACAATGTCACATGTTATAAGAGGAATGTTTTATAAAATTTAATAGAAAACAAGTGTAACTCTTCTGCATTTACCTACATAAATTTGCATGGCAATATCAGATCATGGAAATAATAACTGATTTATTTTGTCAGACAAGTTGTTCTTGGTCGTTTAAAAATATTTTATTATTAAACATTTATGTCAAAATTTGTACCTTATGACGAAGCACCTGCTTTAACTTTTCCCTGCATACCAGGAGATTGAGAGACAATTGATAATCTTTTTATAATTCGGTCATCTATTGGTTCTTGGTTCAAGTAAATACTTTCACGACATAATTCAAATTCGTGAACCATCTCGTTCAAGCTTTTATCACCGTCCAAAATCATTACTGGAGCTGGAAGCTTAAAGAGTGCACCATCTTTCAACCACTCATCATGAATTTGATGAATTTGTCTTAAATATTCTAGAGATACACTAGTTTCTTCTTTACGACCACGAGCCTGCATCCTTTCATATACAACTTCAGGTGTTGTTCTGAGATACACTGGAATTATTTCAATAGAATCGAGTAATCTATTAATATAAAATTATACAACAAAAAGTAACTTAATAAATCCAATTTACCTATTAAATCAGTTTCAATCTTTGTTTCTTTCAAAGAAAAGTCATACCACTCGTTTAATACTTTGGTTTCAACATCCTCTAATACCTTTGTACGTCTCATGTTTTCAATGAAGCAGCAAGCACTATAAACTGATCTTTCCATAACTTTATATGGTCGATGGCATGGTTGTGCATGTAATTGCAACATTGTTAATTGAACATAGGATTGAAATAAAAAGGAATATTTGCCTGGATTCTTATACATTAAGTCCTAGAAAGAATTGTTGTATTATCACCATTATTAAATACTATATATAACTGTAAGTAAATATAAATATTAATAATTCCAAATTACTTTAATGTACAAATTTAATTTCATAATTTTGTAACAATGCGTATTAATAAAACATTATAAATTAAATAGTTTAAAGTAATATATTACCAAGAGGTTTGTTCCACCAACATTCCGCCAGAGTTCAATGGGCTCTTGTAAAACAGTTGTATTATCATACTTTCTAAAATGACTTAGAAATGTGGTTTTTCCACTTCCTATGTTGCCTTCGACACATACAGTAAATGGACGATTGAAAACTTTTACGGGTGATCGGGACATCTTGATTATTTTTAATGTAATTTTATCTGTAATGCAAATAGAAAAGTCATATAGTTAATGTCGTTAAAAACGTTAAAAGAAAAAAAAAGTTAAAAGAGCATTAATGTTGTAGCAAAGATATTCATTGCACATTTAAGTTATAGATAAACCTTTTCACTTCTTTTACTTTATATTCTAGAGATATATAGAGATTTACATTACATTTATATTAACTTGGCTTATAAATTATTTCATATATGACGAAATTAAAACGGAACTAAGCTTAAAAAGAATGCAATCACCTCAGTCTTGACCACCTAATGAGTTCTCCCGCCAAAACTTCACATATATATAGTAAGCTTATCCAATCAATGAATAGATCTGTATGTAGTAGTACATAACCCTGAATACGAAGCTTTTAAAAGTGTCCTGACGATTGTAACACTTATCGTTTTAAAAATTAATACATATTGAATGTATGGTGCATTTACTATTGATACTTACGGCTGACAAACATATTAAACTGTTACTTTCTCCACATTTAAGATTTAATAAACAGAGACTTGATAGGTTATAAAATGATGGAGGCGCATCTAATCAGTGCACATGCTTCTCAAGGGGTTGATTTTGAGAGCATGTGCATGTACATACATTTTAGTCCAATTCGAGAACTCGAGTAAACCGAAGTTTAACTTGTTTTCACTTGGTTTAAACCTGCTGTAAACCAATTAAGCTCCAGTTAACTCGAGATGAAACGTTCGAAATGCTCGCATACAATTTTAATTTTGCATGTAGGGCGTTTATTACGTATTTTTGACGAGCGCGCTCACTTCCCGCACTTTCATCTCATGTGGATTTATTCGCCGAATTACGTATTCGCTATATGAAAGAACGAGATCACTAGCACTTATAGTCTAGTAATATAGTAAATAAAGGTATGTATCTTATAAATCGAAAATTGTTGAGAGGTGTGGGTTACAGAGATGAGTTGGGAGATTGCTCACGGGCAGGGTCGCGCGATCGCANAATAATTATAATTTTATTTGTTGTAATCATTACATATGGTAAGATGGCAATTCCAGTTATATTTTTTCGGCGCCCCCCGGTAATCAGCATCGTGGCTCCCGGACCGGAAGTGCGCTAGAATAGGGGAGATCGGGGCAATTTATCCCGCGGGGTAAATTTACCAATGTTTAATAATTTTTCTATTTTTTATTTTATATCATTCTCGATTTTAGCATACATTCCTAATCGTATCCCACACTTTCGTTGGTACTCGATATCATTTTCTGCTACGTTGTTTATTTGTTTAAAAATAAAACGAAAACTGCAACGATAGGTAAATTTGTTTAATCCCCTTTTTCTTATTTTTTAGTGAACTGTAATACTCTTTGTGATTCTGAAAATATGACATACGGAAATAGCATCCATGAGCTTTGCGTTACCGTGTATATTTTCTTTAAATAAAATAGTTCATCGTTTGACAATCGATCGATATAGTGACGACCGGAGAGGGTTGATATCTCTAGGAAATATATTAAGAGCGATTGTCAATGTAATTGTCCGGCGAAGCCGCTCGACCACGTGCTTGGGAGTACGTGATACGTAATAACGTAACGTAATTGGGAGCAGAGAAGAGAACGATCCCTGACTTGGGCTGCCATTGGGGGGTATCAGGTGGCAAGTGCGCGAGCCGCCTGCATTCTCTCCTGCGGGCAGCACATAACGCGATCGCGCGACCCAGCACGTAAGCAATCTCCCAACTCAACCCTATAAATCATGCTTGAAACCACGTGCAAGCTTGGCAGAATCTGGCAGAATCAGACGCAAGCAGACGTTTCGCCTCTTTGTATTTAGTTAACCTAAGTTGCAGGTTGGTTAATAAGTTTCTATTGTACGCGATTGTGAGTAAAATTGATGGATTTAGCTTTACATCCTACGTACATGTAATTATTATTTTAACCATTCCTAAAAATTAATAAGAGATGACATTTGCACTGAGGCCGTTACTCATTAACTGTATAACGAGACGAAATCATGGTCTACGAAATAATTTAACAAAAACAAGCCTTCAACTGCATACATCCAAAGGTAAATCATTTATTTGTATAAAATGTCACTGGCGGCTAGGTGGCGTTATATGTATAGCGCGAACTTCAACGTGTTTTGAATAGATCTCTATACATGATTTTACCTTTTTTTGCTGATGTTCAAGGACTTCTTCATGGGGAGTATGAATTCCAGGATCCAAAATCAGAAGATGAAGTGTAGGTAAAATGTTCTTAATACTGTCATTAGTAATCTAAATTACATGTTGTACCATAAAGATATTAAATAAACAGAATTTTGATGGGATCATATACAAATAACTGTTCCAGGGTAAATGTAATTTTTATAGACAAAAATGGAAGCAGAATACCTATTAAAGGTAAAGTTGGAGACAATGTATTATATTTAGCACACAGGTATAATATCGAGATGGAAGGAGCGTGTGAAGCTTCCCTTGCTTGTACTACTTGTCATGTCTATGTTCATCATGATTATGTGGATAAATTACCAGTTGCTGAAGAGAAAGAAGAAGATCTTTTGGATCTAGCTCCCTTTTTAAAGGAAAATTCTCGATTAGGTAAAAATATCTGAAAATACTTATGTCCATTATCATTGAAATATGTGAAACTATCTACAAATATTAAAATGCTAGTAATTTCGAGAAGAATTGTATCAGTACATTGTAAAGCAATAACATGATCAAATGATAATTATTTATTTTCAGGATGTCAAATTATATTAACAAAAGAATTAGAAGGTATCGAATTAGAGTTACCAAAAGCTACAAGGAATTTCTACGTTGATGGGCATACACCCAGTGCGCACTAACATCATGCGATGCAAACTTAGATTTTTCACCCTGAGACCAGTGCTATGTAAATAATATTACGTAAGATGCACTGATACTATAGGAATAATTCATTCAAATATTATCAACTTATAAAGGCACGTGTTACGTCATAATACAATATATTTATTTTTCATTCATTGAGATTATAATACATATTTATTTAATTACAGTGATATAAGATTTAAACATTTATGATATAATGAATTGGTGAATTAAAATCTTACTCGTTGATCTCGCAGCATTTACAACATGCATGGAAAACCCTGCAAAATGGATTCAACAACCGAAGTCGTCCCACTTTAGTATGACCACTGACGCGATTAAAATTATTGATAAGAACGACAGGGCACCTCAGTGAACCTCCTTCAATTGAGCATTCTCTCACACTCTTAATACACGTACGCAATTTTGACCTTTCGTTTGTACATGTATATTCATTCTCCTCTCTCTCCCGATAATTATCGTCGCTATCATTGTTACACGTTACTTTATAATAACCTCCATTTTATCATGGATCAATGTAATTATAGACACGATATAATTCTCAACACATTTACATCTTGCATTCAAACTCTATTAACGGCAGCAACTTAATTACAATTTTCTTCGTCTACTGAAATATACACATCCACTCGGCATTGTACCTTTTAAGATGATTACATGCATATCCTCATTTGGTATGAGTCATCGTAACTGACTTATTGGGAAAATAGCTTTTGTACTTATTTCTAACTAAAAGTGTCACAATATTATAGATTATTGTACATACAATGTGTACGTTGGATATATCGATGTAATACTTCAAATTAGTAAAATTGTGGTAATTACACGAACGACTAAATTAAATGATAACCATGGCAGTAAACAACGTCATATTATGTACACTTTGAGAGACGCTCGATCTTCACAATTTTCAACGATTTGTGACTTTGAATCATGTCATAGAGCTTCCTACCAAAAGCGTTTACAAACTTCTCGCGGAATCTTTAATAATTTAAATGTAATACTACAATTAATGGCGCAATGATGAAGCACAATTAAATGACACTGGATGTTTTCAATCGGTTCTAACTTTGATCCAGATTCATCAAATCGTAACAGTAGAATGTTCGAAGCTCTTTGGAGGGTCGCATACTAAACTACAATTGAAACGAACGCTTGAAGGAGTACTGGCATTAGAAGAATAGAATATAACTTAGGATGCCGCATATTGTTTCTTTCCCTACACGTTGTTATTATTTTTATCTGAAACTCGACTTTCCGAAGAGGAAATTCTTCGATCATGTACACGTTAAAACTCTCTCGTGCGCGCGTTTACTTGTACAAGAGCGTACAAAACAATATTATGTCTATGGCTACTCTAAGGAGAAAACAAAAAAAAAACTACAAGTGTACTCCTCTGAGACCTTAGGAACACACCGTCACCTTTTGAATATACAAAACCGTAAAAAAGTCAATACCAACGAATACATTATTATCCGCTTGAAAAAGCACCTTTCTTGTACATTTTACTCTCCCCTTGTATAGATCGTTATCGAGATTATGTATTCGTAATTAAAGAAGCTCGTGCTTTAAGAGACATTATTGAATATATTATTTCCATAATTTACACGAAATCCTTCAATAAGTTTCCATAATTTACACGAAATCCTTCAATAAGTACATGTTGTTTAACTGTCGAGAACAGAATAGATTTCACAGTTCTTAACTTCCTCTCCATTTATCGCGAAAGGAAGAGAAAAGAAATGCATTAAATTGAGATGCATCCGCAACGCTATTTTCAATCATTTTCACATCTTATCCCGATCGATTCCATTCCTCTATTATCATCCATTACGAATCTATCCCGACAAAATTCTCTCCAGCTTGCACCATGTGGGAACTAATTACTAAAGCAACGAAATAATGATCACAGGAACAGCGTAATGCTAGATTTCCTATTTTGACATTAAGTAAAACGCATGAACACTCGTTTCATCACGAGACAAAGAGTAACATTACTTCCGTCTTTGATCCAGCATAATTGCGGATCTAATCAACAAATCAAGTACAGAAATTAAGCGACAAAGGACTATCTTAACTGACAAATAATTATAACGATATTACATCGATTGTTGGGTATTACTGATTACCGCAAATTTAGATACATTAAGATAATGTACAATAAAACGATGCTAATAAGATTCTATTGCAAGAGAACACGATAAGGATAAACGTTTTGTTTGTTTGTTTTTTTTTCTTTCATCATCATTAGACATCTATAAGAAAGAAAGTTACACAGAAGATGCACATGTAACAACGAAGAAAGAATGTAAAATCCCATTGATATAATCGCTTTAACACATATGAGCATAAGCTATTATAACACAAACCAAGAGATTTCATTGAAATTCGTAACATCCACACCTACGTCAAAAAGAATATTTATACTCGTCAATTCAAATGGTACTCCACACGTGAGGACTAAGAAGACATCTATACAAAGGGAATCGAATATGTACCTATTTATGTATAACAATTCGTTTCGCCTCGATTAGGGATCGTAAAAAAATAATTAGTCTCAAGTAAGACACGAAATGCTTTTGGTGTAAATACGAGTAATCGTTTAAATAAAACAAATGCGTTACAGGTTTTTCTGTGAAAGAAGTCAGCACAGATTCGAGGTTGCAGGCTCTAAAAAAATCTAGAAGAAGCTAATCTAAGGACCCGTAGCAGGTACATTTGCAGTCTGTAATTTCATTGAGGATATCGAGCCCTTAGATATGATACCTCCGATACGTGTCCAGCGCAGTGAACAGCAATTCCCCTTATAAAAAGGAAAGATCAATGAAAAAGAGAGAGAGAAAAAAAAAGAAAGATACAGAATTACTCTCAACGAATAATTGCATTATACATACACTTTCCGTCCAATAGTGCGAGTGTCGCAGACTTGCATTAAACGCGAAGAAACAGTAAAAAAGGATTCGATACCAGGGCTCGAAAGAATGCGCGTTCGTAGCTTTTTATTTTCACGAGATTGAGCCTATCACCGTGTTCTTTAAATAATTCCATTTTCCCCGATTTGCATCGATAGGTAAAAAGTCGACTGAATAGGACATACTCGTACAGCACAAAGCCAGAAAGCAGCCATTCAAATAATACATACAAGACATTTTACAAGTACTTACGATGTTACTATTCATTATATAGGAGCACAAGAGGGCTTCGATAGAAAGCCGAACATATTTTCTTTTTTAAATGAAATCGTCAAGGAGATATCCAGAAATTAATAAATTAAAATACGCATTCCTTCTTGGGGAAGGAAAAATAAAAAAATTCAGTAGAGGGAATGTACATAATCAAGGGAACTAGTACATTACAGGTTCTGTTTGAAATAAAAGTGAAATGGAATGAAAGAAATTAACACGAAGTACACAAGATTACGAGTAAGTTTCAAACAGTCGGTAGAAATGTGGATAAAGCTGAGATTTTGTCAAAAGCTGAAAAAGTGCCGTTCCAGGTAATGATGCTAAGGGAACATTTACATTTGAAATACTTGGTTATTCTTTTTAATGCGTTACATGAGACTGAGTAGGTATCAAAAATGGGGAGAAAAGTATGTTGCGTATCACTTGAATAGCTCTAATGACAGTGGTGCTTACATTCTTGAACATTTTGTGCTGTACGAGGAGAGCTAAAACGTACTCTCAAAAGTAAGTGAGCTAATAAGAACCACGTTACTTACGCTCATCAAGAACTAGTCGCGTTTCCCTTATCTGTAGAAAAACTTACGGTATTTTACATGTTTAACACGTTCACTGCCACGGCAGGCACCGGCGACTGACAATCGTGTAACAGTTTCCTCGCCAGTTGTTCTGGTGGCGAACGTGGTAATTTACGGTGTACATTACTTTAAACAATTGCTAACTACGTCATATCCAATAGCTGCGGATGTGGCAGATGTGGATGGTTTTTTTTACTTATTATATCATTTTTATTTGTATTACGCGTGTACCAACTTCGGGATACGTCATTCGAATATTAAAGCAGGCTCTCTGGGTTCTTTGGAGTGCGTTGAAAATCACGAAGCCGGAAGAACTGTCCTTTTTCCATTTTTTCTCTTTACAGCAATTAATAAGTGTCGCCTATAGAAAATTCTCATATTGGCTAAAACGGGCCTGACACTTATGATTTTAATAACAGTACGGGGCCTTTAGGTGATTTATAAGCCTTAATAATATTAACGGAAAAATCATTATCAAAATCCGACGATCGATTAAATTAATCATATCGGTATGAAACACTAGTAAGACATAGAAGTAGTCGGCATAATTAAGAAAGGAGTAGTCCCATGGATAATGTAACAATCATAAATAAAAAGCTATTGAAATTTCATTACACGAATATTATGGTCGCAGAAAGAAAAACACGCAATATCAGAATCAACGTGTATAACACGGTAAAATCTTAAAAATGCCGTAGGATCGATAAGAGCAAAAACATCTGAATTCTACGATGGGAACAGCAATCCAACGTGAAAATTGTGCATTCAAAGTTGGCTGGATTAGATTCTTCGGAAAGAACATTTAAAAATAATTAGAGAAAAAATGGAAACTGTTTTTAATACTGTTGTATTCGTCAGAATCGAGATCTAGAGAGATGATGTCGTGTCTCTTGATCGGTATGTTGCCAACACGAAACGTGGAGCCAGTCCAGGCTCAATATTTCTGAATATCAGTGCATTCTACTTTCCACAGTTCGAATAAGTCTTATGTTAATATAACAACGTAACATATTTGAAAAAGGAACTTTCGATAAAGTCAAAAATCATTGACTGGCATAATACATAATCAAGGTAGCAACAAGACAGGCTGTTGTTTAGTTTTAAATTTCCATCGGTGCTTTTGCGCTTTCATTACCAAGTACCGTTTACTTATACCGAAAAAGTAATTAACCACTTGTTTCTGAGTAGCTACTGTTGTACGAAAAGCAATCATATGGGATTTTCCTCGTGCATTTCTTTGCAAATTTGAAAATGAGCAACAAATAGCAATAATGTACTTCTCATTCTGCCATTCCTAGATTTCAACGGTATTAGACTATATTTTCCATGATGAGCTAAGTATTGATGTCACCTATGGACCATCCAGTAAAGATGGTTCAAACGAAACAGCTTATTTATTACATTATGTTCTATCTCGCTCAAATTGAAGGCATTGTCACGTTAAGAAGTAATTTCTCCGGGTTTAAGTAAAACGTAAGGTAAACTTCGTGTGCTTAGAAAATATTACCGGCCACCACGCGAGTGGATTAGCCCGTTTTAAGCAGTGTCCATTTGTGCCCATGGTAAAAGTCCGTGTGTTCATACTAAGCCTCACATCATATCGAATTCAAAAACCGCACGTAATAAAAAGTGTAAGGAATAAGAGACGAAATATAAACGTTAGAATACCAAGCAGTGTATACTTGCAGGTAAAAAATATTGATGATTTCTTGGAATAACAGTGTCGAAAAGTTAAAGGCATTTAGCAGACGTATAACGTAGCCATTATTATCATCTCGAAGGCGTCATCATTGAAGTCTGCAATTACAGATATTTGAACCAGGTCTCACATGTATGCTTAAGAAGAGCCCTACAAAGAAAATATAGAATTACACAAAATTATAACGCAGAAATATTTACATCGTGTGAGTCTAATTACAGATCACTTCTAAAATATTGTCTTTAAGACATTTCAAAGAGATGGGTATTATAATCGGTAGTAACTTATCTTACACTTCTTACAAAAACCGAAAATACAAACTCTATTTTAATAGCATGTTAAGAGATTAAAAAAAAGGTCTAATCCACAACAATAGAAAACGTTAGAATCAGCATACAAACATCAGTGATACAATAAATGAGAGAACTCCTCGCGACACCGTCCCTTTTTCCCGGATATTTTGTTGCAAACTGGAATATGAAAACGAGCCGGTTCAATTGTCTGTAACACATGCTTTCAGACACTTCTAGATGCTCGACGTTCACGTCAGTTAAAAACCTTTTCGCAGATCCTTATTCCTTATGACGTTCATTGTGCGGTGGACCAAAAAGCACGCGGTACCCCATTACAGGATAATGGTACGATCAGTGTCCGCGAGCTATCGGTTTTTGCACATTGTGCCAGTACTAAATAACTGCTCAGTTACCGGGCGGCCCGATAAACGTCTGACCATATATAGATAATACGATCTACTAACAAAATATACACAGTTGGCGAGCGTACACGTGTCAAGATTAAATGCGATAGGTTGTGCTCACGTCGTTTCTTCTTTTAATGGTGCATATGCTGACTCAGAGGTGACGCTGATGAATAAGCGCGTGTACCGGAAGCTGCCTACCCCTTTGATATCTCTGACACCGGCCCATATTCAAGTCGTGACATTCGTAAACATTGGCCACTACGTTCCGCGACGACGTCAAATGTTCCAGCTCGACTGAGAATGGAGCAGAGATATCAAAGGGCTCCTCCAGTTATTCCATGGGATAGTGACGACCACCGCACATCCCGCAGGTCATTCCGCACCAGTGGATGGCTCTTAGCGGTGGATAAAACAATAAGCAAGGAACGATCATCGACAGCAGTGCCAGTCCGAACCATTGCCGAGCACAACCTTCTTCCATCCTACAACTAGACAGACAATCCATGTTATAATATGAAAAATGTAAAATCTCGACCAGTACTTATACATAAAGTTTACTCAACAGAAACGAGCCGCAACCTATATAGGCTTTAATAAGACTTATGCGGGAATCACGTGAAAGTGAAATTAAAATAATTGTAAATTTAAATTGCACAAAGTAATTGTATTGCAAAATCTGGTCACAAAGTAGTAACCTAACAGGGGATAAAAGGTTCTGAAATAAAAAGCTTTACCGTTATGTATTGCTGAACGTGTTTTAAGGAAGTTATTATTTTAAACAATCCGAAAGTAAACAGATGTCCACAGCAGACACTCACCGAATCTGCCGTATATGTCTAGTCAAATCGTTACTGTTTGTCAGAGTAGTAGGGTAGAATTGATTGATTTTAAAGTCAATACATACCTGCACGGGTTTTGCGTGAAGTCACCCTCGGCGTCGCTCATGCAGTGATAAAGCATGCACTGAGCACAAGAGAGGCAAGACACTGTATCGATTCCTCGCCTTATCGGATCAGGGGCATATTCACAGGACCCCTTTGAATTGTGTTGCTCGGAATACAGTTCCTGGCAATGTTTACAACGCAAACGGATGTTGCGTTTGACTGGACTCTTGGTAGGTTGCGATACTATTATATCTGGCTTCTTCAGAGACCCTCCAGAATTGCGCCTATCTAATCTGTCTCCCTTATGATCCTCGATGACTGGGTATAAATATTCATGATTAAGTGTCGTGAGCTGCACGTAAGGATAATTGTCCGATCCAACATCCCCGGACGATTCGAGTGGATGTTGCGATGGAGGTACTTTGACGGACGACCCGTCAATATAATGGATAGGTCTGTGCGGATCCGGAAGATCTGGGCACTGGGAATGATAACTGGGCATGCGACCTATCCCGCTTCGCGTTTCCGACTGATGTACATCGAGGGGTTCTACTGGTAAGTTTAGTGTCTGCAATAAATAACAGGGTAAAATTTAAACAGAATATTAATTCAGAACAGGTGATCGATGCGAGTAAAAATCATGTTGGCTGTATGTTACATACCATAAATACGTCATCATCACCAACATCTGTGGAATCACCAAATTGAGTTGAATCGGCAAGACCTGAAAATAAATTCAACATTAGTCCTAGTGATATTTATATGATGAAACTAATTAGTACCAGAGGATATAAAGTTAATGATAAAATTGAATTTTTCTTGTACTTACCATATTCGTATTCCATAAAAAAGCAGCAAGTGAATTATTGGAGCAGGTTAATACTTTCATAAGTGTACAAATTATAAAATAAATAGTTAAAACACATAATATACTATCCACATTTCTCTTATAATCGTACAGTTAGTAATAGCGATAAGATTATAAAAATTGAAACTACTTTTCAGGTGGTATTGTCACATTCATGCACTAGATAAATGTTAGATGGATAGGTTAGTTAATACATATTCCTAAAGATCCTGAACAACTATTAAGCAGTAGTTCTAACCTTCCAACAGTTCTTCGACTGCTGTACGAACGCCCTTATCGAAGGCTCTTGCATCAGCAGCCGTTTGAAATGTTAGTCCAAATTTCTTATCTCCTGTACGCCAGTGATGAAACGTGGGCATGACCTTATTATATTCAAAATCCTTTTTTATTGTACAGCTAAGAACAACCTGCAATTTATAAGGTTTTAGAATCACATGCCTCTAAGGTGGTAACTATGGTAATGCAATAGCTAGTAATGGAAAAATGATTACCGATTGATCGGTTATGCGTTTGCCATAAATGAGGTACTCATGTCTTCTTTTAGTAGCGCACGGTGGTGACGTGCTTGAAGATCCATGGCTTTGAGTATTGACAGTTGTACTTGTGGTGGAATGCACAGAGTTGGTGGTTGAGGACGTCAACGTGACCGTCGCCGAAGGGATAGTGGTACTATTAGTACTAGTAGGTTGTTGTCCTCCCACGAAGGTTGGTCTTCGCCTCACAGAGACATTTGCCAAGCCTCCTCCGCTTAAAGGTACCCAACCTCCGGAACTATCGTCCCGTGTCATTACCTGTGCCCGTACCCGTACTAAGTAGTTACCACTGTTGAGGAAAATGATATAATTTAATGCGTTATTACAGTTTGAAATGTACATGAATAATATATCAAATTGCTAACTAGTTCATGTTGACAAAAATGACCTACATTATAAGATATAAGTGCTGTAATAGTTAAACAATTTAACTTCTAAAATATTTCATACATATTCAAGCATAAAGTACTAAAAATTGGGGTAGTTGCAGTTTCATATCTTTGAAATAAACGATTTTTTTACTAAATAAAACACAAATCAACAGAAGATGCAACCGAGGTAACAAAATTAATCTTTCGGAATCTTTATTCAATAAGTATACCGATGGTCAAGTATAATCAGTAATTAACCGAACCAATGTTCACAGTTTGCTAGTATTCCATGTCAAGTTGACATGTGGATATCGTTGCCATTATAAACAGCAGAAAAGAAAAGGTCTCGACTCAATGTGCCAGTACGATTCGCCACAGACCTCATGGATTAAATCACTGGGAAACATTGGCACTTCGAAAAGCACAATCATCTCAGCAATGCTGATCTGTGCAAGCAGTAAAGAGAAATCCTTTACTCCAGAAGTACGAGGACAAACACTGATGGTTCTAAGACGACCAATGAAAAGTTGTCAACCGCACAACGAGAAGGTGCACGTGTCGTTGATACAGGAGCGTGACAGTTGCTTAGTGGTCGAGAAAAACGGACACAAGGCTCAATGAGAACAACGTGCCTCGGAAGTCGGCTCGATCGAGGGCGAGTACTTTAGATTTTGGAGGTGTACATCATCCCCCTCCCCTCGAAAGCCGTGCGGCTGGAAAACATCTCGTAGCCACGTTTACTTACTCGTCCGACGCCTCTGTCATGATTCGAGCTACCGAAGTCTTCACTCGATGCCCACTTTTTCCCACGCTTCACCATTTTCGTCGCATTGAAAAGACATTCGGCCGCGTTTTTGACGTGAATTTTTTTAGGCTAGCGCCAACCACAGGAAGCGCCCCGAACCTCCACCCTCCACGGACTTCGTGGTCCATCCTCACTAGGGATGTTCGATTCCGATTCGATTCTTTAAAAAATCGATTCTTTTGGTGAAAGAATCGATTTTAAAAATCGATTCTTTACTATTCGATTTTCTTAATAATCGATTATTTAAACTCAGAATCGAGAAACCGATTCTTTTTGACTAAAACGGTAGAGGGGAAAAATTCGCTTCGCTCATTGGTTGCTGCTTATCGCCACAAGATTAGCTACTGAAAATCAGCGTCATGACGCACTTCCGTCGTAACTAACTACCTGACTTTCAACAGCCAATCAGAACCTCTCATTTGCTCCGTCGACCATCTCGGCCGGAAATATCGGCCAAAGGGAAAGTTGGAGAAGCGTCTCTGCGTCTCTGTAGAGATGAGTCTCTACGAATACGTAATTCGGCGAATAAACCCACGTGAGATGAAACTATGAGAAACGAGCGCTATTGTCAAAAATACGTAATAAACGCATGGTTTTCTCGCGGACCTACTGCCCTCTCCGGCGGCGCGGCGTACTAGCGGCGGGAGCAACGCGGAATTTGAATCGCCCTAGAAGTAGAATGGATTTCCTAAAGAAAAAAAATGTTTATAAACAAAAACGATTAATGAAAATTATTTATATATTATTGTGAAGTGTCCCTGGCCCACTTAACGTTTTTTTTTCATTCATAGCGGCATTTTCATTCATTGTCTTTTCTTTATAAACATTTATTTTTTTTAGGAAATCCATTCTGTCCCTTGGGCGATTCAAATTCCGCGCTGCTCTCGTCGCTAGTACGCCTGCGGCCGGAGAGGGCAGTAGGTCCGCGAGGTACCATCGATGAATGGCAGTGACATAATATGTATAATATGTACATACATGCATACATGAAGCACGTGTGACGGTCTTGAAAACTAGCCTTCCGGCGGTGAAATGTCAATATGGCTGACAGGCCGACATTAAACACCTTCTTTTAATCGTTATGGAATTATTCTCAAACAGATTTACGTTATGCATATACTTCGTCAATTAATAGAAGAAGAGGAAACGAATTCATATATTCTTTATGTTTGTTAAAACTTCACAGCCATAATGCTAAAATACAGCAATAGAAATAACGTATGACTCCATCACGGCCGTCTGCTGTTCTGCAGTGTGATTTTGAAGGTGAGGAAATAACTTCGGAAATTAAGAAAGCGACAATGATTCGTGGATGAATAAGATAGAAATTGAATTATAAATGTTTTTAAACTAATTTGAGATTCGTATACATGGCGCGACTTCTAGTATTCTGTTACAACATATGCTGTATTTGCATAATTCTGACCTTTGACTAAACGAACCACGACCTTGTACGCTTGATAAGAAATTCATTTTTAGCAACAATGATTATTTAAGTTTCAGTACACCTGATAATTGGATCATAAAATAGGCACTACTTTGCTATCAAGATGGTTGTTGGAGTGTTTCCAGCCATTAAACTGGGTGTTTTGTTTGTCAAACAAATCAGTAAACCCATGACGCAAATGTTTATCAGAAATGCAAAAAATCATCCTTTCTTTAGAACATATTTTATCATACCACCTGCTCAATGTAAGTAGAAATATTGAGGACATTTTTAATAAGCTATTAAAAGCCTGTTCTAAAAATGGGAAAATACTTTGAAAGAATGAAAGTGTAAAAAAATAATACAGTGATAAGGTCATTATTTATATGGAGTAAATATAAGTTAATTGATTGTAGTCTATCATTGGGCGGAAGTAAAGGCTAAAATGTACTTAATGAATCTTGGCAAACCCACAAAGGTTGCAAAATTAAATGAAACCATGGCAATAGAGCTGGGTGCCAGTTTATTGGGTGAAATTATCATCTTCAGTGTTGCCGGTGGATGTCTTATTTTTGAATATACTCGACAAGTAGCTAAGGAAACTAAGAAAGAAGAAGCACGACTAGCTCAGATGCAGAAATTCACAGATGACATTGAATCCTTACACCAAACAACTTCGAAACAAGAGGAGGAAATACGTGATCTTTTACTTCTCATTAATGAATTAGCAAAACATACGAAGTGTAAATTACCGGATGTGAAAGTGACTACAGAAGAAAACAAAATAGGCACATCATTGGAAATATATAATACTATAACTGACAACGCTAAAAGAGAAGATGTTGAAGCACATAGAAGTACTGAGAATCAGTCGCTAATTCACCGAGCCATCATGAGTTTTAAAAAGAATGTAGAAAGTGATAAACTTAGTTAATCAAATTAACATGTACATTCATTTGTTGAAGTCACAATGACACAACAGTGTTTTAGGAAGAATTGAATAGTTTGCAAATGTCTATAAATGATTAAAGAAAAGAATTAAGTTGACTTGAATGAAGGTGTCCTGTTTTGAGCTCAAAATCAAGACTATTTCAAAATAACTAATTTTGTAAAATTCTTAAGTCTAATTAACTTCTTAGCTTGTAAAGTTAAAAAATCTATTTTACATCACATATGAGAAAGAACTTCATTTTTTAAATATGTTTTAAAGAAACATTTGTTATATCAAATATTGGATTTATTATACCAGTGTTCAGAGTAAGAGTAATATTTATTAATATATTTTTAATTCTTTTGTTGCTTATAAAAAAAACTTCATGGTTAGTATAGAAGTTCTTTCAAACGAAAACACTGATGTCTCAAAAGTAGAGTTACTGTATAAGCCATCTTTATACCATACCTTTTGTAAATAGTTCATATACATAAAAGTATGTAAGTAACATTGAACACATATTGATCAACACCAATAAAAATATAAAGCATATATTAGAGTACGTACAGAACGATACAGATATGTATATATGGACACAGAACAAACGCGGCAATACCATCCATTTCATTTCAAGTTTATCCCCTCCTTTAGCATTTTCTACAATGTATGAATCCTGTATTCCAGCTTTCCAAAATCAATTTCTGAAATGAAATATTACTTGCTTAAAATATTCCTTCGGTATTAAACTGTTACTTTAAATATACCTTTGGCTCCAAATTTATAAAGTCTAGTAGCATCTTGACGCGAAGAATCTCTGATTTTCATAGAGGCGACGGAACTGCCTAAAAGGTTTAATTCCTTGAATGAATATCTCTTTTTATACTTACTGCAAGTCTCGTTTTTGTATTGTTACCTATCATAATGGTAAATAGTTTAAAGTAAGTAGCTAATCGTTTAGATAAAAAAAAGTATCGATTTTCGCGCTGCATGTGACTACAAATTATCACATGATTCTTTAAGCACAATTCAAATTAATTCTTGAATTAAGTATAACTACTTAGGGCCGATTATACCATCCGTGGTTAGCGAGAGATTTCTTAATTATAATTAGTCAATTTTAAATTAATGCAATTCGTGTAACCAGGTTGTACCAACAAAAATTAAGCTAACGAGAGATTAAAATCCATTGTTTGATAACCGCCTGAAGTCGAGTAATTAATTCAAATCTACAATCTTCCACTAGTCTCCTGTTAGTTAGCGTTAATTGTCCGATTTTCTTTTGCAATTGTTTATTTATTCCCACCGACTGCAATCTCTCTATCTCAGCCTCCAACCTTCTAATTGTTGCTTGCAAGTTTGTTATGTTGGGAAGTGCTTCGATCACCTCTAAAGAGGATATTTTGCGAAACTAAGGCATCCTTGCTTAAATTTTCGCATCGAATCGCCCACGAAATATGCAAAACCCTTATAAAAGAAAATTGGGCGCAAATTAACCCTTTGATTGCGAAGAGCGCCTAAATTGAGTTTTTTTTTTCTTTTCTTACTACTGTACCATGTGATTGGTACGTTTTCATATTTTCGATGCTCCAATTGACTATAAGGTGCCTCCCTACGCCATCTGTAGTTTCAGTGCCAACTAAATTTTCTATCCGAGACCTCGTGTTACCTTCGTCTCAGCATAGAAGATACAAGTTACTTTATTTGCCATTATCCCCTTCACGTGCGAGTTTCTCAATTACTAGTGTTCTAAATTGTTGTACAATTGTCCTGACAGGTTCATTTCTCAAATCAGAACCTTCAATAATTGTATATTGATCTAAATATGAGAACTTGATGCCATTTTGGTTCTAGTCTAGGCTAAGTCAAAACAATTTTTTCGAAAATCTAACCTCCGAAAGTGTCAGGACATTTCTTAGGTGGTTATGATTCATGTGCTAAAATTTTAACCGGTTCGATCGAATGCCCGTGAAGAAAAATATTATTTTAATTAGCTAATTTGAGGAGGGTTTCATTTTACCTCTCACTCAATGAGTTTAGCATTCTTTGAATCATCTTTACCTACGCTCCACCGCTGTAGCTTTCAGCTACTGTCGCCAGATGGTGGTACGAAACTTATTCATCATTCGGCCTGTCTTATCATTTGTTATAACCTCAAAGTTCGAAATGTCAGATTGCTTTAAACAACGATAAGTGTTAATAAAAAGCAAGTAAACGTACAAGTGGCATCGTACGACGATTGCCAATCTTCCGCGGTGTATTTATCAGTGACTGTGAGTTGCAAGCTTCGTTGACAACCTTTCAGGGTAACGACTCTCATCTTGACGACGTATTCCTTGCCTCCCTTAAATGTGTAGGTTGTCACCAGGTTGGGACCCAGTTCGTTCCTAGCTTTGATTCCCTACGACGGAATGAAGATTTATCCGGAAACCTGGGAAACGTACGCACGAACGTGATCTATCATCCGACCTCGCCGGTGGAACGTACACGGTGAAGTTGCAACTGAAAGAACACTTGAGAATGCAAAAAACTTATACTCTGTCGTCGTGACACATCACGGCGATGCGTAGCTGTCATCGAAAGTCGTGAAATAACGTGGCGTGACGATGAACTTGAATTTCAATTCTCTGAGAGTATAACAATTGGAAAATTTAGACATGTGGTCATTTTTCTCACGGGACCCAACCAAGGACTTTCCTTATGAGATCGGTGAGCCCAATCCTGACTTCGAAGGACAGAGTATTTGGACACTGCACAAAGCGAAGAAGAAGGTACCTTGAAATTGTTTTCTAATTGATGCGATTGATCATTATCATTAGAAATTGTTTTTATACATGAAAGGATTACACTGAAATATTGTTTCTCTAGGGTGCCACTGGAGGGGAAGATGTATCTGTGTTTGTTTTTGAAGTTAAAAATGGTGGGGAACACCTGTTAGATGTTGCACGTGGTGCAATTAAACGACTTAAGACTTTAAGACACCCCAGCATACTTGCTTATCTAGATAGCTTAGAGGTATATCAATTGTTTTATTACATCTCATTTTTATAGACTTGTAAATATTTAATTATACGTTTAATGTAATTTTTGAACTAATTCACTGAAATTGAACTTTGTTTTAATATATTGAACATTTTTTCTATAAACTTAGACGGAGAAGACGGTTTATCTGGCAACTGAGAGAATTGAACCATTATACAGTCGACTCTCTCGACTGACTGCATTAGAAGATGGGCTGCAAAGAGATCTTTATTTTTCTTGGGGAATATTTCAAATCACTGTGAGTATTATTGTATATCTAATTTATTTATTGACTACACTGCATGTATAAAAAAATTATTTTTTATTTTTATTATTAAATATAATGAGTATTTGTATTTGTATACTAAGAACAATGAATTAATTATCTCTTTAATTAATTCTTGAATAGTTTGATATTCGTATTTTAAATTATATACATTTCAGAGAGCTTTAAGCTTTTTAAATAACGATGGTAATTTACGACATAACAATGTCAATTTATGGTCAGTGTTTGTTAATGAAGAGAGTGGAGAATGGAAATTGGGTGGTGTTGAATACATGACTGCAGTAGATATTACATATACTCCATTACCTCCATCGCTTCAAATTTATTGTCCTCCGGAGGCTAAAGAAAATGTCAAGCCTCCTACAAAGTGGTAGGTTATTATTAAGTGAATTTTAAGTAATTATTAATCAGTCTTTTCAATATTACACTTCACTTTTAAAACTATTTAATATTTTGAAATAATAGCTCAATAGATATGTGGGGTCTTGGTTGCCTGATTTGGGAGTCATTTAATAAACCAATTGATTCAGTATCGAATTTAAAAACTACTGACCAGGTACATAATCAAGTTATTTTTGTTAACCTTTAAGATACGTATACTTATTATTAAGAAAATTCGTATGTTAAAAGCTCCCAAAACAATTGGTGACAGTGTATCGAGAACTAACCGGTGCAAATGCTGAAGGAAGACCAAATCCTGCCGATGTTATTGCACGTTGTCGCAGTAACGGAGGATTTTTTAAAAATGATCTCGTTGATGCTCTCCTCTTCTTAGAGGAAATCCAAATGAAGGAACGAGGAGAAAAAGGGCGGTTCTTCCAACAGCTTGCCAATCAATTAGAAAGCTTCCCAGATGGTGTGGGCAGATATAAAATTTTGCCACAATTACTGGCAGCTTTTGAATTTGGTGACGCTGGAAGTGCAGTTTTACCGCCACTCCTACAGTTAGGACGCCAACTACCCGATGCAGAATATCAGAAACGAGTCGTGCCATGTGTTGTCAAATTATTTGCTTCAAATGACAGAGCTACGAGATTGCGACTTCTACAACAATTAGACCGATTCGTAAATCACCTGCAGCCAGCCACTGTTAATGAAGCTATTTTTCCACAGGTATTTTTTTAAATGTATTCTTATCATAAAAGTTTCTTAATTTTACCTGTAATTATAAAAAGTCAATTCAGAGCATTATACTACGTGTCTCTTTTGACAATAGGTAGCACGAGGTTTCCTGGATACAAATCCAGCTGTCCGAGAGCAGACAATAAAGTCAATCATACATTTAGCGCCGAAGCTGGATTATAATAATCTTAATGTTGAGACATTGAGGTATTTCGCGAGACTGCAATCTAAGGACGACCAGGGCGGCATTCGAACGAATACGACTGTATGCCTTGGGAAAATTGCTCAGCATCTTCACCCACAAATTAGACAAAAGGTCATCGTCAAGAAAGACATTGGCATTAAATAAATTTCAAACGATAAGCTACTTCAGATATTGTTATAGGTACTAATAGGGGCGTTTATTCGCGGTACTCGGGATCCATTTCCACCAGCGCGCAGCGCAAGTGTTCTGGCTCTTGCTGCAACGCAACAGTACTTCCTATTACAAGAAGTGGCAAATCGTATACTACCTGCTCTCTGTCCTTTAACTACTGATGTAGATAAAGGAGTTAGGGATAATGCTTTCCGTACCATACGTGGGTTTCTATCTAAGCTAGAAAGAGTATCGGAAGATCCAGGTCTTCGAGAATCTATGGGTGGGTGATTATTGGCAGTCATATACATGCCACCTTAGTTTATTTTTTCAAGGAAATACAACTTAAACAAGGTATTCTTTTCATTCAGAGGCGGATGTGAACACTGCTACACCTAGCCTTAGTAATGCCGCGGCAACCTGGGCTGGATGGGCTGTAACAGCTGTGACAGCCAAATTCTATCGCAGCCAATCGGATACTCCAAAGTCATCACATCCTCACAATGCGTCTAGAATTATACTTAGTAAACCAGCTTCCTTAGGTTAGCAAAGCCCTAAATCTGGTTCTTAATTTGCAAACGAAGAGGATATTTCTCTAATGTGTAATATAACTTGATATTTATTTTAGAACAAGCGAGCAGCTCACAAAGTAGTGCAAGTACAACTGCGACGACGAGTAGTGCGACAAGCATGACTTCGTTGGACCATGATCACGAGCATGATAATCAGAATACTGGAAATTCAAACTCTGATTGCGACTGGGATTGTTGGGAGGCTGACAATTGGGGAGACATGGAACAGCAACCACAAGTATCCGGCAATACAATGGTGTCACCAACAACTAATTCTCCCAAACCCCATGATCAATGGACCAGTCTGGAGGAAGAACCGGTTTGCACTTTTAACCTTTACCTTTTCATATTTTTTTAATTGCCTTCCAACATTTTTCAATTCTACTATCAAAAACATTAATTTACCGTACAAATTTAATCTGAGAAACATTTTGAATCTTCAGGAAGAGGAAATCGCAGATGGAATACAAGAAAAAACTGATGCACCTGATGTAGGATGGGAAGATACAGAATTTCAACCTCTTGAAGATTTTCAACAAGAACAACCAGGTATTACATTTAAAATTCGAATAAAATATACACACGTGACTATGGGTAAAAAATATGTTATTTGTACTTAAGAAGAAGCTGAATCGGGTAGCACAAGTGGAATCAATAAATTCGAAGAGGCTCGAAGAAAGCGAGAAGAGCGAAAGTTGGCGCGACAAAGACAATTGGAAGCAAAAAGAGCAGCAAAGCTAAGAACCGGTGCACCTGCTAAAAAGATTTAATTTGTGTAATTAAATATCTTCTTGGTAATTAAGCACGTAACTGTAATTACTTACTGTAGTTAAGAAAGCAGATTGACAATTTTCACATATCCACAGTGCAAAGAACCAGAATCAGTGTCAATATACTCATTCCTTGGATTCTGATGAAACTTTTTATTGCAAACATATACAGGTTAATAGACGTGAAGAACTTGAATGGACCACATTTAACATAACAGTTCATCTCTTTATAAAAGCATGAGGCTTGGCCATTTACAAATTCAAATTGCTGGTACAATTTTCCCAAAATTCTATACTATGAAAGTACTGAATTACTATGTAGTAATAGATTCTTATACATGTACATAAAGTATGTATATAAGGAAAGTAGCAATTTACAAACACCTTTTGTTGATTAAACGTTCATTTTTTTAAACAATCAAACATGATTTTGCTTACTGCATTCACGTGATGTCTTCAGATCATAAATGAGATTGTTCTTGAGTGTTTTCAGGAAGTAATCGCATGTTCAAAGAATTAGCATTGCTATGTTCTTTCTTGAATCCCAAACTTTCATAAAATGGAATAAGTGCGTCACGGCAATCTAGGGACAGTTTGTAACAATTTAAATGCTGTGCCAGTTTAGATAGGGTCGTAACCACCAATTTTCCCAACTGTTTCCCCCTGTATTCTTTATTTACAACCACATCTTCCACACGACCTCTCTGTTAAAAACAAAATGCAATCCATTATTAAAGAGAATGAGTTCTTAATGTTGCTCGTGTATGAGAAGTTACTCTTCTCAATAGTTATGAAAGAACTGGAACTTTTTTTTAGTAATTGAAAGAGTAACGTAGTTA
The DNA here is from genome assembly GCF_000612105.2 of Orussus abietinus. Taxonomy (NCBI): domain Eukaryota; kingdom Metazoa; phylum Arthropoda; class Insecta; order Hymenoptera; family Orussidae; genus Orussus; species Orussus abietinus. The sequence goes on along the minus strand of NW_019394343.1, from coordinate 1,606 downwards.
AATTATATCCTGAAAATTAAGTTTATTACTATATTTACCAGTGCGCAATTATGAATGAACTTTTGTTCCAATACTAATGTAGCGCATCCGATTACTTTGTCATTATTTACATCTTCTATAACAATTACATAATAACTACCAGATGCCTTCATTTTCCAAAATACATCTGCAACAAAATTCAACATCATATACCTTCCATTTAAACATCCTGTGAAAGAGTATACTGCTAAACGTACTCAAAAATTGTTCCTTGCTAACATTTCCCACTTCTGTCAACTGATTCAGAATTTGAGGAAAACCTGTAATTAGTATTATGTATATATTAATATGCATGCAATTAAAACTTTCTATATCTCATCATGTCCACGTTAAATAATTTAACGTATACCTTTATCGTAATCTGTTGTCTTCAAAGGTCTAACGATAAGACTATTATCTGTCTTTAAAATTGACAACCTTTCAAGAATACTTGCATTGAACAAAGTAGCTTCCTCCATATTACTCTGATTTAAACAACAAATAAAGAATAGTTACTTGGGTATTTTTGGCTGCAATATGGATGTGAAGAAATGGATATGGCATAAACAACTGTTTACAAAGTCCTTGTCACCTAATACATTAAAACAATGAACATAACAGCTACTTCCATTATTATAAACTAACATTTTATTTCGTAAATGTATCATCTGTCAATACAAAGCATATACATTAAATAAAAAATAAGAATCACTTATTTTAGTAACTTACGGAAGGAGGTCCCATGACAATACTTGTTAAAAAAAAATGCACTAGCCAACTGCGCGCCAAAGGCTTTTATTTTCAACTTATCAACTTATCGAAATACGAACTGTGTAACTTCTGTGGCGTGGCATTTCAAGATTGTTACTTTCACAAACGAGCCTCCGGCTACGCCAAGCTAGTACCGGATATTATTTGCCTCCACGTGAGCACGGCCTTATCATTGATTTTCGGCTATCCTCGTGTGTGTCAGAAGGCTAGACTCTATTTGGCTTTTTTAAAGACACCTGCGAGACTTATTGGTAGGCAAATTCAGTTATTACATAAATCATTTTTTTAACCTTCGCGATAAAATACAATAATTAATGCTTAGGAAACAATTAAAGTCGCAAGGTAACGTTTATCAGGGATGACGTTTATCTTGTCATTGGGTATTGAATCAGTCATAGCCTTAAGGTCTGTGTCCACTGGTGTCCACGATCAACGACTTTGTTAAAGTTCTTTATCAAATCTTTTACCTCCACTCAACACCTTAGGCCGATAATTCATTCTTCCAACGGGGTTGCACGATAAGAGATTTTGATAGGCTACAAAGAATGTACAACGGAAATTTTCTCATTTCGTAATTCCTGTGCAGCTAAAGCCCGCTGCACACGGTACGTAAATTTTTGCCGACCATGTTGTAAAGGAGATAAGAACTATGTCTCCATCGTACTCCTCAATCCGGGATTTATTGGGTACGGTTCCAGTAAATCGCATGTCTCCATCGCATTAATAATTACCAGAGATGAGTTGGGAGATTGCTCACGGGCAAGGTCGCGCGATCGCACCGTGTGCTGCCCTCTGATTTCGTACGTTAGCTTTCACC